>NC_031797.1:4487912-4518369 GCF_001522545.3 Parus major | reverse complement strand
CCTTCCCTTGCCGGGGGTCCCGGGCGCTGCCCCCGCTCCAGCTCCTCCCGCTCGGCCGCATCGCCCCCGGGGGCAGGGCCGGCCCGGGGAGGGAGGGCAATTGGGCAATTGCAGGGTTTTCATGAGACAGGAAAACAAAACTGAAATTGGAAACTTTCCCCAGTTGAGAATTATTTCCGGGCGTTTGCTGGGGCTGCCTTTAAATAAGGAAAGGTTCTGCAGCGAGCTCAGGCAGCTCCGGGAGCAGAGTCCCACCAGGAACCCGCTCCTCCCCTCCAGACACTCCCGATGTTTAATTAAAATCCCAGCAGAGGCCCGGGGTGAGTGCAGGGGCTCAGGGATCACCTGTGGAGGGGGAGATAAAGTCTTCCAATGAAAGAAGGACCTGGAGCAAGTCCAGGGGAGGCTCTGGAGCTGCTCCAGGGCTGGAGCCCCTCTGGAGCTGGGCTGGGAGAGCTGGGGGGGCTCAGCTGGAGAGGAGAAGGATCCAGGGAGAGCTCAGAGCCCCCTCAGGGCCTGGGGAGCTCCAGGAGAGCTGGAGAGGGACAAGGGATGGAGGGACAGGACACAGGGAATGGCTCCCAGTGCCAGAGGGCAGGGATGGATGGGATAGTGGGAAGGAATTATTTCCTGTGAATTTTCCCTGATGACACAGGTTATCGGCTGGAAAGGGTTTCCTCTACACCTGTTTTATTCCTCGACTGCCATCACAAAGAGCCTGTGAGACCCCTGGAACCAGCTGCCTGGAGGAGACACTTGGATTTACCTAAATATAGCATTATTTCATCAATCATTTTAAGCCAGTTGTAATTAATGTGAAATGAATGCAAAGAATGTGCTCTTTGCTTAATCACAGAGTTGGAATAATGCACTGGCACAGCTGCAAGCACGGAACAGATGCAGAAATATTTGGGAGGTGTGAGAGAGCCTGGCAGCTCCAGGAGCATCCCTGAGCACCCACATCAGCCCTCTGAACGCTGTCCTCTGCTCTCCTCACAGATTCCCAGCACAGAGAGGCCCCAGGTCCCAGACGAGCCCCTGGCACCAGAGGTTTGTGTGGTACGAGGAGCGCGACCGGGGCACCCCGAGCCCCACGGGGACACAACCCTTTGCCACAAGATGCTTTTCCCATCCCTGCTGCAGTCTGTGGTCAGCAGCTGCTGACATGGCACAGAGCGCCGAGCTGCAGCCGAGCTTCCAGGACCTGTTCAATATTCTGTCCCAGGCCCCAGCAGAGAAACTGCTGAGCCTCAAACTCAGACTGAAGCGCTTCACACCTGGGCCCTGCAGCAAGTTACTGCAGGCTATGGTCCTGCTTACTCTAGGGCAAGAAACGGATGCAAGAATTTGTCTGGATGGCTTGAGGGATAGCCAGGCAGCCCAGTACATCCACCAGATCAAACTGGGCGCCGCAGGAGTGCGGGAAGACGGGGAGGATTTGCAGCCTCCCCAGCTGGATGCAGGTGCCGTGGCACTGCTGGCACAGGCGTACGCGGTGCTGGCACAGGAAAAGCTGTGCAGTCCCGAGGCCAGGGACAAAGCCTGCCAGGCTGCTCAGCAGGGGACAGTCAACAGCATCCCAGCCGAGGAACAGCACAAACAGGGCTCTGCAGCCAGCGGGGGCTCAGGGGACAGGCTTTGGACGCTGAGGTCCCATGAGGATGCAGGATTTCCCCACACAGCCAGCTCCCACCACGTGGCGAGGAGTTCACCACTGCAGATTGGAGGCAACTCAGACTTTTCAGGCCCACGGACCTTGTGCTCTGTGGGGAGCTCCTCCCTGTCCAGCTGTTTGGAGATCAGTGCATCACCAACAGGTGTTTTTCACACCCAGCCCTGTGTCCCCGAGTGTGTCCCCTGGCCCAGCCGTGCTGGACACCGTGACAGGGACACAAAGAGCCACGGCCCGCAGGAATCCAGCTGGCCCAGCACAGCCAGCCCTCGCCCTGGGCAGGACACAGCTGCACAAGGGTCCCAGCCAGAGGAGGCTCTGCAGGTCAGTCCCTGCCATCCCACCCCTCTCCCCATTCCGGAGACGCCGCTGCCCTCGGAGCCTGCCCAAAGCAGTGATGTGTCCAGCACAGTGACAGAGCCTTACACACCAAGAGAAAAGCAGGATGAAAAGCGATTATCTACTGGTGTCCCTGACACAAGGGCTGCAGTGGATACTGCTCCTGCCCACATGTCCATACAGGGTTCCTACATTCCAGCAGGCATTCCCTGTAACTCTGCACCTGCTTCTATTTCAACCTGTTCCTTTCCTCCTCCCACTTATTCCGTATCCTCAACTCTTCCTCCTCTTCAGGAATCTCACTCCAACCTATTCCATACCCCTCCCCTGCACTCATCCCTCTCTCCAGCCTGGCCTCCTGCTCTCTCAGCTGTGGATCCATCAGAGCCAGATGATGCCAAGTTCTTCACGTTTGTTGTCCTGCACGCCAGTGAAGATGAGATTGTGGCCCAGCGGGTCAAGAACCTGCTGGAGAGCATGGGGGTGTCCAACGGTGCCACGCTCAGTGAGGATTTCTTCATCGCCGGACGCAGCCACATGATTTGCTTCCAGGAGGCCATGGAAAACTCTGCCTTCATGATCCTCCTGCTGACCAAGAACTTCCCCTGCAACCTGTGTCTGTTCCAGACAGACACTGCTCTGATGCAGTCCATTCTGGACCCCTCCAAGCAAGACTCAGTCATCCCATTTCTACCCAAGACAAACGCCCTGGAGTGCAGCCGGATCCCCACGATGCTCAGCGTGCTCGTCACCCTCAACGAGAGCTCTCCGCTCTTCTCCAGGAATGTGCACAAGACTTTTAACCCCAAGAAGATCAGGGAGAAGAAAGCCCTGTGGGACCAGATGCAGAGAAGGAAGCTCCAGGCCCGTTGGGAACGGCACCAAGCCCTGCAGAACTTGGCTGCCCTGAGCCTGGGCTCCCCTCCCTGGGTGCCTCCAGCAGTGCCACAGCCGTGGCCACCAGAGCCAGCAGCCCAGCACTGGTGTCCCCCTGCCCCCATGGACCTCCCTGCTCAGCAGGGTCCTCCCCCTTCCCAAGCACAGCTCCCCCCAGGACACTACAACATCACACCAGGCCCCGGAGGGACCCCAGCCCTCATCATCCAACACGCCCGCATGGTTCAGATCGGGGACCACAACGTGATGCAGGTGGAAACTGCCCCACCTGGGCCAGGGGACAGCCAGGAGCAAACCAGGCACATCTGACCTGGCAGCCAAGGTCAGAGACAAAATTAATTTCAAATCCTGGATTAGAATGATTCTGCTGGGACTGGGACTATCATTCTATGCATCAAGAGTACCATCTTCCTGAAGCACAAACTCAAATTCTTCATCTTTTGTTGGAAAAGAGATGTGGTGATTTCCTGGAACCACTTTTCCTTATTTTCAAGTAACTGAGAAAATTATTTTCCTGATTGTCTGGAATTACTTGAAGATTTTATAAATAAATTGCAATTAATTTATTTGTGTTCCTCTGGTTCTTTCCTGTAGAATTAGAAAAAGGATAGTCAAGGGCTAAATGGAAAACTATTCTGCATGTTGGCTGGGAGATGGCACTGACCAAATTATTTGAGGGACAGTCTGCAAGGGATTCTTTGGGAAGATGCCTTAAAGGAAAAAGCAAAAACCCAAAAGCAGTGAGCAGAGTAGTGCAGAAGGATGGAGAAAGCCAGGGCTGGGGAGTGGGAGGGGTAATTTTGCAGGATCCGAGCAAGGGCTGTAGCAGGCTGGTCCTACTGAGCTTTAACAGCAGGAGGGCACCTGGAGCAAAGGCCTCGCTCCTCCCACACTCCAGGCACAGGCATTTTCCTGATCGTCAGCAGAGGTCACCCCAAAGCCACCCAGGGCCGGCAAATGGGGCTGTTCCCTCCCAGAGCAGAGCCCGGAGCCTGTGCCAGGGCAGGGCAGAGCTCACAGGTCCTGAGGAGCCGCTCCCGGTGCTCAGTACAGGAACTGACCCCATTCCAGGTGTTCCTGCAGCTCTGTGTGTGCTCAGCTCACTCCCTGGCTTCCCCAGCAGGCTCCAGGAGGATCTGAGCCCATCTGAGCCCCTGGGCCTGCCCTCTCAGCCTCATTCCACACCCCAGCCTTTGTCCAAGAGCCCCAGGCCAAGCCCTGAGTGACACAGACGTCACCAAATCCTCAGAGGAGACTCTGAGCTGCCCCCAACTCTTGGCTTCCAGCTCTCAAACAGATTGGACTTTCACTCTGCAGGACCCAGTGACAATGGATTAACTCATCTACTCCTTCCAGAGCCTGCTGGCATCCTCCAAGTGCTCCAATTCCTTTTATTTTCCCGGTTTCTCTCCTCCACAGCACCATTAAGAGGTGCTGTGTTACTGCAATTCCTGTCCCCTGCAGCTGGTGCAGGACAGTCCCTCCCCTCGGGAGCACTCACACATCCCTCCTTCTCTCCTGCTATAAATAATCATGCCAAATTAGTCAACTGGAAGCTGCTCCAGCTTGTAAACAACCTCAGCACAGCCACATCCAGCGTGCTTGGATCACACAAAGGAGAGGGAGAGCTGTGTCTGGGCTACAGGAGGGTCTGCAGCCACCACAGTGGAGAAAAAACTCCTCTGTGTCCAAGAATTAACAAAATAATCACTGAAACGTTGCCCTGCTCCCCACAGCTCCATGTTTTGCCTACATGGAGCTGGCCCTACAGTCAATCAGGCCTGTTCAGTGTAATTACCCCTAAATCATGCATTTTTCTCACCCTGTAATTACTATCAACATTTAATTGCTGGGCCCTCTATGTAATTACAGATTATTTATGTGTTTAAAAAAACTGAAGCCTTTTCCATCACACAGAATATTCTTCTCCTTGGGGCTGCTGCACCTGACTGGATCCCCCAGCCCCCTGACCACAAGAGCCCAGCTCCAGAGCTGCTCCTGCCTGGATTAACTCCCTTCCCACCTCTCTCCTGCCAGCAGCCCTGGCTGCGATGGAACTGCCCTGAGCAGCCTGAGGCCACCTGGCCCCTGCCTGGCAGCTCTCTCCTCACACACCTGGACATCACATACAGGAGCAATGTCTGCGTGGGAGAAGCACAGGCTCTGCAGACACTGCTTAAATGGAATTTCCAGCACAAAGGCACCGCCATTCCTCAAGGCACCAAGAACTAAGGATGGAGCAATTAATGACAGGACAAATGTTCAAATATTTTATCCACCCACTCTCCCTGGGGGAGACCAAGCATTTTTGGGATCCAGGTTCCTGTGTGGAACTAACTCCAGTACCATTAATTCCTGTTTTTATTGTCCCTGATGGATCTGGGGTTGGAAACCAAACTGTTGACATTGTGTCACTCTTTCTGCTCGCTGCATCCATTGTCCCACGTGTGTAAGACAAGTAAACACTGTTTGATTTGCATCAAAACATAAGGCAAAACACAGAAGAGGTGTAATTTCAGTGTCAGTGTTACTCTTTTCCAGGGGAAATGTTTGCCACTGCAGCACAGATTGGTTTTTCACAGGAGTAACCACAAAATGAACCAATAACCAATTGCCTGTTAATTGCAAACACCCCAGAATTCCATACCCAGTGTCCCATCCCTGAGAAACAAACTGAAAACAGAGGAAAACACCTGAATATAGAGGTTTATCAGGAAGAAGTCCAAGGCACTTGCATTCTAGCAGCCATTTTTTGTTTTATTATTTAAAGTTAAGAGCGCTCATCAGCTCACAAAGGAACAAATCCCATTCCTGCAGTTTAGTTCAGGTTTCAGCCAAAAGGAAAAAAAAAATAGAAGGCAGCTAAACTAACTCTGCACTTTACAGCTCAATTCAAGTTAAACTTCCTTGCTTTATAAATAAACGTTATAGTTAACACTGCAAAATGTACTGCCAGATCTACAATATCTTGAAGGGGCAGAGAGGGTGGTTATTGAGGCTGATAAATACAAGTAGAGAAGCTTCAGTAGCACAGAGAGCGAGGGTGGGGCCAGGGGTCTGCTCTCCCAGGTGGGACCTTTCCCAGAGCTCCAGGCAGCTGCTTCCCTCCTCAGCTGAGCTTCCCACCCTGCTCAGGGCCAGGGAAGGAGCCACGGGCTGCCCACCACCCCCTGCACAAGGACAAACTGCTGGAAACTCTGTTTTCCACCACGGAGGGTTCTGCTCGTGCTCAAAAACCTGCCCTGAGACTACAGAGTTAAAAACAAGGTGGGTGCAGATCCTCATCAAAGGAAGGAGCTTGCCCAAACAGCAGCCAGGTGAGATTTCAAATTCCACCTTGGAAGTAGCACCATCCTCAGTGAAGTTACAAAAAAAATTAAAAAGGGAAAAAAAAGAAGACTCAAAAGCCCAAACCAGCTGCTAAGAACCCACTGCATGAGGTTTCAGAATGGGGCAGTAACAGAGCCCAAGCAGGTGATACCAAAACCTCAGAAGGACAAGGAGGCACCTTAAACTTTCATTTCTTGCTTCTTCCTTCAGCCCAGCCTGGTGCAAACCCACCACAGACACTCACTTGCTTTCATAACCCCCTCCAAGCACCTCCACACTGCAGGTACCTCCTGGCCTAAAGGGCTTGCAAGAGCTCAGCCTCAAAAATAGTTCAGAATGTGGTGTTTTGGCTCCCAAAGCGTCCACATTCACCCTTCCAGCTCAGTCCCTGCTGCCCTCTGGAGCCAAAGAACGTCACGCTGGGAATGGAGCAAATGGGTGTGGAATGGACAAGCCAAGGGCCTGAACACCACATCAGGATTTTGTTCTTAGTTTTTTTCCTCCCCATTCATAAACTACAACATCTATGGATCAAACTGTATAACCAGAACTGACCTTCCTCTATCCTACAGGATTGGAGAAGTCTTGCAGCATAGATAGGGCTTGGCTCTACGAGAGAAAAAACATCCCAGCTTTATGCACAATCATGGAAATCTCAGGCCTTTAACACCATTTGCTACTTGGCCAACTAAGAGAGAGACAAACCCCATCCTCAGCACACCCAGCCCTGTGCCATCCCTGGGCAGAGCTCGAGCCCCTCGGCTGTTGGGCATGGGCTGTCCCAAACCTGACAGGAGAGAGGGGAAGGGATTAGCTGAAGGGTATTTTATTCCTCACTCACTTTCTATCTGTTGGGTGTGTGGGGTGGGAAGGGCCAGAGCACGTGGGGGATGTGTAGCTGCTCCAAAGCTGAACACTGAGTTAATCCAGCACTAACAGGAGAGGCAGCAGGTCCCAGGGAATCTCCATCTCCTTCCTTCTCAGGACACGATGGTGGCTGTGACCTTCTGTGGACAGACTGCACTGGAGAGAGCTGGTACCTGAAGGTGGCAACGAGGGACAGCCATGAGCTCTGGGGCCTCCTCCTCCCCTGCCCCGACACGCCAGCTGGGTGGTGACAGATGGGGACAAAGCTCAGCACAGCGACGGCCCTGGGCACTTTGGCACAGCCAGCCCGAGCCCTCCAACTGCACAACCTCAGCGGGGTGGGACAGGCTGGGGACCGTGGCTGTCACGCCCTAGTGCAGCTCAATGAAGGCTTCCAGCTCCTCAGGGATGAATCCCTTGTAGGGAATCTTGTGCTTGTCCAGGGCTCGAGCAGCAAGGCACTGGAGGGTGATGTAGTTGAAGGGCTGCATGGTGCTCTTGGTGAGCAGCTTCTCGTCCAGCAGCTCGTAGGCCGTCTGCTTGAAGGCGTTGGTGGCGTCCATGTGCGCCCCGGCCTCCATCAGGGCGCTCATGATCAGCGGGCAGTTGTTGCGGGCAGCCACGTGCAGGGGGGTGTTGTTGTCATAGTCCCGGCTGTCCGGGTCTGCCCCGCACTCCAGCAGCAAGTTCACCACGTGCAGCGACGGGAATTTGCCCACGGGGTAACGCCCCACCGTCGTGGTGTCTTTGTCCACGGCCATGTGCAGGAGCGTGAAGCCGTTCTTGGCGCGGGGGCTGCACTTGAGCAGGCGGTAGATGGTCTGGCGCTTCTGGTGCTCCTGCTCCGGGGTGCACTCCACCTTCTCCAGCAGGAAAACCAGGTGCAGGATGATGGCCAACGTCTTGGTGAACTGCGCTGAGTCGGCCACGGGGTCCTTGCCGTGCACCAGGGCCCTCTCCACCTCCCGAACCCCTTTGCTCAGCACCCCGATGAGGTCGGAGAAGCCCAGGTGGGTGGCTAAAGTGCCTTTGGAACGGTCCTGGAGCACGTAGGAGTAAAGCTCGGCAAAGGAAAGAAAACTGCTGGCGGTCATGGGGCTGAGGGGCTCCAGGTTGCCTTGCTGCATGTCCAGGGCGTACTTCCACAGGTTAATGCAGCGCTCGAAGTTGCCGGAGTCGGCGTAGACGGCCCCGCGGTAACGGATGTAGTAGGAGGTGTCGGGGTGGGAAGGGCCCAGGATGCGCTCCCGGATCAGCAGCGCCTGCATGCGCATCTCGTCGGGGTCCGTGATCAGGGCTTCCAGCTCCTCCAGAGAGCTCACCTCCCGTGAATAGTCGTAGGCCAGCACCAGCTGCCGGGGCTCGGGCTTAGGCAGGTACTTCCCCCCCTCGCAGCGCAGCTCCATCGCCCTGCGCCAGTACTTGTGCGCTCCCAACAGGTCTCGTTTCTTGTCCACAAACGTGGCACCCAGCAGCTCCAGCGCTTCCACAGCAGCCTCTCGAGTGCAGAACACGCTCGGGACCTCGTCGTGACTGGAAGCTGAAGCACCACATCCCTCACAGCCCTCTTCAGTACAGCCCCTCTGATGGCTCCCGCCTGAGGCACAGGTCCCACTCTGGCTCCCCGCAGCCTCATCCTGCTGCAGCCCCCCCTGGATCAGGTACTCCACGATGTTGGTGTGGCCGGTGACACTGGCAGCGAGCAGAGGGGTCATGCCATAGCCGTCCTTCTCCATGCGGGCCTTGGAGCGGAGCAGGAGCTGCAGGATCTCCAGGCTGCCCGACTCGGCGCAGTCGTGCAAGGCCGTGTTTCCCTTCACGCTGCGCCGGTTCACATCGGCCCCTTTCTCCAGCAAGTACCGGGCGATCTCCCGGTGCCCTTTGTAGCAGGAAATCATCAAGCACGTGTGGCCGTGCCTGTTGGCCACCTCCAGGTCGGCCCCGCGCTCGCCCACCAGGTACCGCACGATCTCCAGGTGCCCATCGAAGCAGGCGGCCCGCAGCGGGGTGGAGTTGGTCAGCGTGGTCTGGTTCACCGAGGCGCCGTGGTCCAGCAGGCTCCGCACCACGCCCAGGTGCCCGGCGGCCGAGGCCGCCCACAGCGGCGGGGCCCCCTCGATGGTCTCGCCGTCGAAGCTGACGGAGCCGCCCTCCTCCACGCGAGCCCCGCAGTGATCCAGCAGGTACTCCACCACCTCCAGGTGTCCGTGCCGGGCCGCGATCAGCAGCGGGGTGCTGCCGGCCCCGGGGCCGCCCCCGCCGCCGGGCCCCGCCGTCAGCGCCTCCAGCTCCTCCCGGCTGCGGCTGCCCAGCAGCTTCTGTAGCAGCTTCAGCTTCCCGTCACGGGCCGCATTGTACACGGCCGTGCGCAGGTCCATGGCGCCAGCAGCCGCCTCCAGGCCATGGACCGGCGGCGGCGGCGCAGCCCCAGCGCGGCGCGGGGCGGGCGGGGGGCGGCGAGACCCCCCTGCCCTCAGCGCGGCGGGACCTTCACCGTCCGGGCCCGACCGCCATCTCAGGCTGCGCCGCGGAACAAAATGGCGCCGCGCGGGGCGGAGCGGGACGTGCGGTGCATGATGGGAACTGTAGTCCCGGGAGCGGCGCTGCTCGCCCCGCGCCGCAGCGCGCGCACTCTGTTTCCCAGAAGGCAGAGCGGGTGGGGGGAGAGGCGCGAAGGATGTGCACCCTCTCCGCGCGGGGCATGCTGGGCAGTGTAGTCCTCGCGCCCCGCTGCGGTAGCGCCGCTAACGGGGCTTCACCAGCGCCGGGACTGCGCTTCCCAGAGCGCCCCGCGCGGACCAGGCACTGTCCAGGCGCGTGCTGCTTTCACAGCGCTTTCATTGCTCTTCAATTCTTTGATGTTTTGGCACTTCAAAACACAGCGGCTGCACATCATTAATTTGACGCGGTTTAATTGCAGGTTTCATGAAGTCATAATGTCCTGGGCTGTAACGCAGCCCAGCCCACGGCCCTGCACAGGTCGGGTGGTGCGTTTTAAAGTAGGAGTTTCCTGCCCTGGAAGTGGCAAAGCCTCGTCCCCACCAGTGAAAACAGATTTATTCTCTCCAGTTCCCCCCACGGGACATTATGTCCAGCTGGCTCCATCCCTGAGTGACAATACCTGCCGGAGAGAGGAAAAACAAGCAATAAATAGCTCCACTTAGATGAGCAAAGCTTTACTCACCAAAGTCTATTTTTAGGGCATAAATTGAGTTTAAGTGTCCCTAATCTTTATACAGAAAACTGGCACAGGGTTTCTCCCATTGTATTTTATTTATAGCTGGGTTTCTCCTACCCAGGGAAATAAGCTTAGTCTCATTATTTCCATTATTATTATTCTGTCTGTCATGATTATTATTCAGTCCATCCACCCGTTTTAGGTCTTGTCTGGAATTACAGTGGATTATCCCACTGATGCCTGTTGCCTTCACACAGAATATCACTTTTGTTGCTAAGAAACTGCTTTTGCATAACAGGCAGCAGGAGCCCGATTTCACTTCAGCAGCTTCTGAAAGTCCCCAGGAGCAGCAGCTGCTCCTGGAGCCAGAGATCCATGGCAGAGTTCCCACACGAGGTCTGTGCCCGGGGATTGTTCCCTGTGGGGCTGGGATGGATTTCCCAGAGCGGTTCTGGCAGTCCCTGCAGTGCCCAAGGCCAGGCCGGATGGAGCTTGGAGCAGCCTGGGACTGTGAAGGTGTCCCAGCCATGGCAGGGGTGGCACTGGGTGGGATTTCAGGTTACTCCAGTTCAAAACTTTCTGGAATTCTGTGCCACAGTGACTTGGTGTTTGAGAAGAAAAGGGGCAAAGGTTCCTCAAACATCTCCGGGGTGTGTGTGCTGTGCAAGGGCAGCTCCCTGCACATCAGGACAGGAGGAACCGGGGAATCCTTCAGGCTGGAAAAGCCCTCCAGGATCACCAAGTCCAACCTCTCCCTCAGGGCTGGGGGAACACACAACTCTGGCCACGAGTTCATCATGTTTTCACCCAGAAAAAGCCCCACGAGTTCCATCTGAGCGCGGTGAACCCTCTGGGTGTGTCTGGCTGTTCCTGAGCTGTGGCTATCCAGCCCGGGAGTGCCGTGTCCCTGTCCCTGGCCCCTCTGGGAGCAGGCAGTGCAAACCCCCAGCTCCCAGGCTGTTTGTGCTGCAGGTCAAGGCACAGACACGGTGACATTTCCTCTCCCCGCTGGCTCTCGTGTTGCCATGGTGACCAGATGCACTCGCTCTTTTATCTGAAGTATCTATTAAGCAAAGCTTCCTATTAATTTCCCCTCCATAGAATCCATTAGGAATTCACCAGAACACCACACAGGTTTTTAGGTCCCAAATCCACCTCAGAGCCCGCCCCCGTTCCTGGGTGGGCTCAGAGACATTGTGGGGTAAAGTGCAGCTGATGGAAATGGTTTTTCCATTAATAAGAAATTTCTCAGTAATGAGAGAATAAAGAGCAGAAGTGTCACAGGAACCTCTCCCTGCAGATCCCTGGACGTGGGATGTGCTGGAGCCTCATCACCTCACCCCCAGCCTTTATGGGCCGGGGCTCCCAGCCCTGTCCAGCCTGGCCCTGGGCACTGCAGGGATCCAGGGACAGCCCCAGCTGCTCTGGGCACCTGTGCCAGGACCTGTCCCCCTCCCAGCCAGGAATTCCTTCCCAATATCCCATCCATCCCTGCCCTCTGGCACTGGGAGCCATTCCCTGTGTCCTGTCCCTCCATCCCTTGTCCCTCTCCAGCTCTCCTGGAGCTCCTCAGGCCCTGAGGGGGCTCTGAGCTCTCCCTGGATCCTTCTCCTCTCCAGCTGAGCCCCCCCAGCTCTCCCAGGCTGTTCCAAAGCTGGAGCTCTTTCCTGGACAGCTCCCACTTCCACAGCTGGGAACAAAGGATGTGTGCCATCCCTCTGAGGGTGTCAGGGACGTGTGGCTGCTCCTGCTGAGCTCCTGCTCCTCCCCGTGCCAGCAGCAGCTCAGGAAGGTGGGTGAATCCCCACATCTGGGCAGGAATGGGGGCTCAAACCCCCTCATTCCTCCCCTCCAGTCCCCCACAGGGAACACCTGTGTAGGGTTTTTGGGATAACACAGAAAGAGCCCCAGCCAGAGTTCTGGGAATAAGAGGGGAGTTAAATCCCCATGGGAGGAAGAGCAGATAAAAAATGAGACGTTGTGACAGGGCTGCCAGGCTGCGTGGCAGGAGGGTTAATTTTTTGTGAAACTGCCATTTCATATTCCCTTTCAGACAAGCTGAATTACACGGTGCTGGCTGCTGCAGGAGGAGCATAATTTCCTTCACAGAAATAATGACAGGGTACTTAAAGAGCAAGTGAATGGATGGCTGAAGTACTGGGCAGAGACTTCAGAAATCCAGGCTGAGCCCTCACCTTTACAGGAGGCTCCTTTGCTGACCTTGGGCCAGTCATTTTATCTTCCTGTGTCTCAATTCCCTGCCAATAACACAGGAACAATAACTGTTCTCTCTCTGTCTGGCTTATTTAGGCTGCAAAGTTGGAATTTACAGCTCGTGTTTGCTCTGCTTTGAAGCCAAAGAGCCTCAATCCATGCTGAGGTGTCTGGGACAACCACGATGTACAAGGTGGAGAATAACAAAGGGCTGGGATGGATGGTTTGGAACATCCTCAATGTGAAAGGCTCCAGAATTCCTAATCCATTGCTCCCCATCTCTTCCCTCAAAATGCAATGAAGTTTGGAGCTGTGCTAAGAGTTCCAAAAGCATCAAAATAATTGAGGAGCAGAGTCAGTACTGATTTATTCTTCCTTCTGAAGCAGAGTGGATAATTTAGAAACCTGCAGAAACTTCCTTTGTGCTCAGTCAGGGCTGCAGCAGCTCCTCGGGTTTTTCAGTGTAAATTGAGGTTTGCAGGCTCCTGTGTTCCCAGGTTTTATCCATCTCCAGCTTTCAGTGGTTTGTGTGATTTCCTGAAGCCAGGGAAGATGGGTCCCTGCTCCCAAAGCCAGCGAACACCAGATTGTCTCTATAGTTAAGCAATTTGCTGTACAAAGGGAACAATTCTAAAAATAGGGAGAAATGGCACCCTGACATTAGCAGGAACGATGACCCAATCCCCACCTTGCTGCAGGGCCTTTGTCCTGTAACTGCCTCCATCAGCAGGGCTCTGATGACATTATTTTCTGTGCTTATGTGGGCCACGAGGCCGCGGGTACCTGGGAGGGAGGATTTTGATCAGCCTGCAGAGGATGAACACGCTGGGGAGGCTTCTGGGGGAACACTAAATCAAAGTTTCATTTACATCAGACACCAGCCTGGCCATTGCAGCATTAATGGCTGCACTGCTGCCCTCGGAATTTTGTGTGGATTTAATCTGTCAGTGGGGAAGTAAAAGACGGGGAGAGAGAGACGTTGTGGTTTATGAAACCTGAATCTTTTCTTTCAGGCACCATCAAATGACAGCAATTTGTACAGGTTTAAAACTGTTCTGGCAACAGATTTGTGGCTGCCCCTGGATCCCTGGCAGTGTCCAAGGCCAGGCTGGACAGGGCTTGGAGCAGCCTGGGACAGGGGAAGGAGTCCTTGCCCATGGCAGGGGTGGAACTGGGATGGGCTTTAAGATCCCTTCCAGCCCAAACCATCGTGTGATTCCTAAATCACATCTGCCACAGTACCAGTGATGTGGGCAGTGCTGAGCCTGGTAAATTAAAATAAAAAAAAGGAAAAGGAGAAAAGTGCTGGACAGCATGAACAACCCAAATTATTAAAGATATTTTAGTACTTTTACCACTGGCCTCGGCAGGATTCAGGAGTTTCATTTTCACACCTAAATACCTTTGAGAATGGAGGCTCTGAATGGTGTTGAAAATTTGCTCTTTATATTTTAAGGCCCTGTTGGAAGCAATGGGCTGAACTCTCCAAACAAGCCCTGCCAGGCATGGAGGTCCTGGCAGTGTCCAAGTGCCCTGACCCTGCTCTGGTGTGTTTGGGGCAGGTTCCTTGGGTCCTGTGCTGCTTTCAGCTGGGACAGAGTGAATTTCCTTCTCAGTGGCTGCTCTGGGGCTGTGTTTGGGTTTGTGCTGGCACAGGGCTGGTAACTCAGAGATGTTTCTGTTCTTGCTGGGCTCACTCAGAGCCAAGTGAGTGGCCTCGTCTGGCCATGCTGGGGAGGGGCTGGGGGTGCCTGGGACTGAGCCCAGCTGACCCCAGGGATGTTCCAGACCACAGGACATCACACTCAGGGTATAAATGGGGCCGAAGAAGGAACTGGGGGACATTTGGACTGAGGAGCAGCGTAAGCCATGACAAGAGCTCCAGCACCCAAAACACTCACACACCCAGGCCGTGGCAGCCTGGGCTGTATGGCAGGCTATGATTTGTTGTCACCTTTACAAACACAACAACAAAATCACTAGTCTTCCACACAGAGCCAGGCCAGGAGAGCAGCACTTCCTCCTCAGGGACGTCCTCCCGCACGTCTTCTCCCAGCATCCTTCCTCAGTTCTTCTCATCCTGTAATCCTTGTTCCTGTCTCTCCTTCAGGGATGGATGCTGCCCTTTGCAGCGTTCCTCCTGAGACCACATCAAATCTCCCTGTAATCATCCCTCCAATTTGTGCTGTTCCCGTGAGTTTCTGCTCCATTTTCTCACTCTGGAGACTCTACAGGGACATCAGGGCTCAGCAGGGGCTCCTCCTGCCTTACCCTGTGATAAACTTCTCTAGGAGAGCTCTGCCAAGCTGTCTGTCTCCCAGTTGTGTACGAGTCTGACTACAATAAGCAAATGCAACATATGCTGGGGAACACGGGAGAGAAGGACTGTGCAAAGAGAAAGATAATGATAGTGCCGAGTTTCCTGGAATCCCGCTGAGAGGCTGATTTAAGCAAGGAAAACAAACCCTTTTTGCTGCTCCCTTTTTCTGGATTTGTTGATGAGCAATCTTTGGTTCAGGTCCAGCTTTTCTTTCACTGCCCAGGTTTTCTCTGTTAATCCCTCACATGGATGAGATGTGGAAGGACAGTGCTGGCTCACACCCATGGAAAGGATCTGACTTTATTCCTTGTCCAGCAGAGCTTTACTCACCTCAGCCACTGAAATCAGGCAGGGAACAGCCTCTTCCCATCTTCACCCAACTGTTATGGGTGGGGGAAAAGAGAAAGAGATAAAGCCATTCCTCAGCTGCTCCTTCCACGGGAGGATGAAGAGTGCAGCAGCAGGAGAGGGTTTGGGTTTGCAGGGGCTGTGCCCTGTGGGAGCTCGTGGGGAGCGGTCCCATCCCTCCCTCCCTCTCCTTTTTTATAACACATGTGCTTTTATGGACACTTTATTCTATCTCCAGATGGGTGTTTCAGTCTGGGGACTTGTGCTGCTCGAGATAACAGCCCTTTGTGCTGGCCTAGGTAGCAGAGGTGTTTGTGATAGCTGGGGCTGATAGCAGGAGATGTCCAGGTGGTCTTATTTAACAGGGAGCATTAGTGATACTGCCATTGTCCAGGAAATCAGATAAAAACGGGTCCAGGTGTTACCCAACACCGTGTTTGTGTAAGGACAGAGCCAACTGCTGGGGGGGATGTGTTCTTGTATAAAACTGCTGTCACCCCAAACCTCCCAGGTAAAATTTAACCAGGAGCTGGACTGGGATGATCCTTGTCAGTCCCTTACAAGGCAGGGTATTCTGTGATTCTAATCTGAATATCAAGTGGAACAGTGGTGAGTTTGCAGTGAAAACATCTGGGGAGTGAGACAATATTTAGAAATAAAAATTCAGGCCATTTCAGTCTTCAGCCCAAGATAACTGGAAGAGAGGATGAATTGTAAAGAAGAATGAATTTGAAAGAGAAGACAGCTTGGGAGGCGCTGAGCTGGACTGGAATTCCAGGTGACAAGGACACTTTTCAGTCCTTGTTCTGGCACACAGCTCCACGAAGGGATTTACCACAAATCATTGCTAGACTGGTAAAAATCAAGACAGGAGACGTGTGAGCAAGAGCTCCTCTCTTGGTTTCACAGCCAGACATTCCCTGTTCAGAGCGAGGTGTTCAGCAGGAAACATAAATCGCAGCCTCGGAGGCGTGTGAGGTTTTTGTCTAGACTGTCTCTGTGGGGCCGTATTTCTCCGTGTGATATTTGTCAGGAAGGGATCTGCCACTTCAGGTTTGTCCCAGAGATTTCAGGGATGTGGCTCCTTGTGCTGGTGGCAGCTGGACCTCGCCCCTCTCCCCAGCACTGGGAGGCTCCTCAGTAATTGTTTCTATGGATGGCAGCTAAACTTAGCTGCAGAACAGGGGGAAAAAGCCTGTCTGGAAAGAGTGGGGACTCTTGGCCTCCAGCTATCTCTGCCAGGCTCATCACAGAGAGATCCCCAGCTGCACTTCCAGGCTGTAAATTAAACAAACAGTATTTCCTCTACACCAGACCACAGGGAGGGCAAAGAGAACAATGTGGCCTTATTGTTGTTATTTCCTTTGGTTTCAATCTCTGTCCTCTGCCCCCCACCTCCTCCCCAACCCCATGTCTCCCACTTTACCCGATTTGTCATTTATTACCGTGCTTTAAAGAGAGGCAGGGGGAAAAATGCTCAGTGCAAATTATATTTTGAGCTGTTGTGCTTTGCCTCTTTGGCGGATAATAAATCTCTCTGGCAATGCTCCTCTGTATAGGATTTGTCATTAAATGCAATTAAACAAACCCTGCAGGTGTCCATGATCAGGCCTGCAGCAGCCCATTCACAACTGCAATGTTATTATCAGCCTGACAACAAAACACCAGATATTTCCTGAGCTCCTCTGATCGATGAGCTTGCCTGATTTGGAACTGGAGGGAGGAGAGAAGGGGGACCAGAGAGGTTCAAATGCTCTTTAGACTTATTGATGGAAAAGTCAAAAAGCTGCTCAGCAATCAGAGGAAAGGTGGAGAGAGAAAAGGGCCGAGGGACAGGAGGGCTAAAAGGGAAAAATGAGAGAGGAGTGTTTGGGAGTCAAAAGGCAGAAACAAGGTGAGTTATCACACGGTGCCCTTCCACCCAGTGAGCTGGTTAATGCACAAGACTGGAATTTAAGAGGTGAGGAGGGTATTTTAGAGAGGATTCTGTGGCAGCTGGGCTTCCAATGGTGTCATGTAGCCTCCCTGCCCAGCAATCCCTCTCACCCTGGGACAGGACTTGACTGGCAGGTTATCCTGTTGTCCAGGGATGTCTGTCTGTCTCCACAAACTGCAGCCAAATGGATCAGACACCCAATTCATTTCAAATCCCACCTGGAACAGTCAATGGAATCGGACAGGGCCGGGAACAGCCTGGGACAGTGGAAGGTGTCCTCACCCATGGCAGCAGCGGCACTGGACAGGTTTTGTGGTTCTTCTAGCCCAAACCATTTGGGATTCTGTGACTCTCTGAGTGTAAGTTCTTCCCTATCCTCATTCACACCAAAGCACGTCCTGGCACAGCTTTGGGAAGCTGCAGAGGTGCTGCTGACAGGACTTGTCCAAAGCAGATGCAACAACATTCACACCAGAATTGTTGTGTGCTCTGACAATCAGGAGCAGGGAAAAATCTCCTGTGGTTTCTGTGAGCCATCCCAGGCAGCCTGTGGAGTGTGAAGGTCAGGGATTCACAGGGGACTGCTTGCCATCAAGTCCAGCGAGAGAGAAAAATTTGCCAGCACCGGTGGAATTCTTCTGCCTGACTCATTTGCTCAGCTCAGCCTCGGGGTGCTCTCAGGATGAACCTCTGTCCCCTCCTGTTCTCACCCCAGCAATCCTGGTTCAGCCCAGCTGATTCTGGGGCACACATGGAATTGCAGTGATAAGGGACAAAGCCCACATTACTGCTCTAGTGCCGCCTAAAACAATGGAGTTTTGAACAAGGGGAGTCAAGGGCATCAGTAATGCCTGTGTAGAGTGTAAGGGGTGATTATTTACTCCTACAATAAAAAGCTTTTGCAGGAGTCTTTGAGGTTTTAGAGCCTCATCTGTAGGGCAAATAGCCTGGGACCCTGTTTGCTGCCATCCGAGGTCACACTGGGACTGGGACAGAAGGAGCCAGGAACTCTGTGATCAAGCCATGCGTCTCAGAATAAATATTTTCCTGGAGCCTGCACCTAGATCACTCAGCAGCACTGGTCTCTGGCTCCCCGAGCCTTGTAAAAATCCATTAATAAAGTTTATGAATAAGTGTATTTTGCATGGTCTCTCCTACAGATCGTGGGGACATCTGGGGTGACACCGGGTCAGAACAGCCAGGAGCAATGGATGTGGGCAAGCCCAGCATCTTTACTGGAACAGGCACTGCCCCACTCCGGTCCCTTCCATCTCCCTCTGCTCCTGCCGGGATTCTGCGCTCGGCCCCGTCTGCCAGAGCCCCCAGACGCCGGTGATTCCGGGGCTGGCACACAGGGACCGGCTCTCTCCGGGGACAGAGGGACAAGAGCCGGCGTGTCCCGAGGAGCGGGGGGCTGCTAATGAGGGTCCCTGGGACGGGGTTACTAATGAGGGTCCCTGGGATGGGGTTACTAATGAGGGTCCCTGGGATGGGGTTACTAATGAGGGTCCCTGGGATGGGGTTACTAATGAGGGTCCCTGGGATGGGCTGCAGCGGTGTCCGTGCCCCGGAGCTGCCGCGGGTCCTCCCGGAGCTGCGGATTTCCAGCCCGGGAGCGGCGGGGCCGGGCCGGGCTGGTGGGGAAACCCCCGGAGCTTCCATCAGTGGCTGCGAGAGCGGGGAGAGAGCAAATCTAGGGCAGGATGGAAATGCACAAGCGATTGGATCGACTTCAACAAACCAACAAATACTTTTTCCCCCGTTCTTTCCACTTCTCTTCCTCCCCACCTCCAGCAGTTCCTCTCCGCGCTGCTCATCTCCCTTTGTGCACCTCTTACCCGCACTCTCCTCTCTAAACAGGTGCAGTTGCCACTCAATAGACTTTAATTACCACTTCAAGGGCTCTCACCGGGGTCTGCGGGAGGGTGGAGATGAATTTTCCCGAGGATTATGCGTGCGGCTGAGTTCTCTTCAGTCAGATGCTGATATTGCTGCCAGCCAGGATCCTTCGAGAGATCGGTTCTTCGGTTCTCTCTGTTCGTGTTAACAAAAAGGAAAACTGCTGCTGAAGGGAAAAAAACAACCCAGCCATTACCTGGATTAATTAGCAGGACAGCAAATGGGTCTGGAGAAAAACACTACAGAAAATTTACAGCCCAGGAGTCTCAGCTGGGCTTCCAGACTATTATTCCTTGCAAATCAAAAGTGGAGAGCTCAGCATCTCGGAAGATTTCTGTGGGAGACTGGGCTCTAAAAATACAAGTTGTTTTTAACCACTTTACCTTTTTTTTTGCTCCGTGCTCTTCCCATCACGGCTCGCTGGAGAGATGTGCTGTTAATGCATCCTGCTGGGACCCTGGGGATTCCTCCCAGGGAACGTGTGGGTTCATTCCCGGCTTCAGCACAGTTTGCCTGTGATAGAGGAATTATTCCCAGTGTTTAACTAGTAACATAACATTATTTTTATTATTAAGATCCTCTTCAAAAGGCACTCCTGGAGAATGCAGAGCAGCTTTATGCCTGTCAGAGCTGCCTGGAATTGTTTGCCCAGGATGTGAGTGCACACTTGTGGGGGTGCACACAGAAATTTGGATATGTGCTCCTGTGTGCTGATACGTGCAGGGAGGAGCTGGGGATACAACAGGATCTTTTGGGACAAGGGAGATTTCCGAACACTTAAAAAATAATTTCTTTCCCTCAACATTAACATTTCTAATTTTTTATATAAAATGAAATCTAGGAAGGAGATTTTTATAGCAAACTAAGCAACATTTTGTTCTGCTGCAATTAAGTTTGTTTTCCTAAACAAGAAAATCAGCAAACTGGGGAAATACTGCAGCCAAATGTGCTTTTGCAGATGTGATTTCCATGAAACATTTTGCCTAGCTCCACAGCAGCTGGGCATGTGCAACATCTGAACTCCTGCTCGGCTCCTGCCCTGGTGTGGTTGTGGCAGCAGAGTCCGTGCGGGCTCTGCTCCCCCAGTCCAGCCGGGAGAGCTGGGGCTGAGCTCATCCCCTGAGCCAGTCTCTGCCCCTGGGCTGGGGCTCCTCTCACCCCATTGGGATATTGCATTATCCCAAGCAAAAAACTCCTGCTGAGGCTCCCACTGCACCCTGTCCTGCTCTGGAGGAAGAGCAGAGGGAGCACAGCCCGTGTCAGCCCTGAGGCATCACCTCGCTCCCTGGGAATGTTCTGCTCCTCTTTCCTCACGCTTGGGATGGAGCTGTGCCCTCCTAAGTGAGGAGGTGGAAGACACGGGGCCTGAGGTGGGAAAAGGAAGAGTCACAGGTTCCCACTCACATTTCTCAGGTTGTCTCCTTCTCATGTAACTCATTCTTTCAGCTTCTAGGATTTAAAATCTTTCTGCTTCATCACCTCTTCCTCCCAGCCTTCCTTTCCTTATGCATTTTGATTTCCAGGCCCATCTACCACAAGTTTTCCTGCCATTTCTGCGGGGCTGGGATGAACATTGATCACAGCCATCTCAAGCCCATCTCTCCTTTTTCCCAAAGAGCCGATGAAAATGTCACCCATGAGATAATCATCATGTTGCTTACATCCCTTAATTGCTCTCAAAGTACACGTCGGGGCTTCAGAGCCTCTGTGAAAGGCAGGTTCTGGCCTTTGGCACATTATTGACAGGCTGTTGATAGGCCCCTTTGTTGAGAGGCAATTTTGTCCTTTTTCCTGTACAATTTTTTGGTTTTTTTAAAGACAGCCCTTTCAGAGAGAGTAGATTTTTAAAATAGAGCTGAGCTTTGAATGAACAGGCATCAGAGTTATTCCTGAGGAGCGGTGGCACACGTGGGAGAGGAGAGCTACCAGCACACTTTGTGCAGGACTCTGTACAGGAAATCAAACTCAGATGACAAATGGCTTCATCCTTGTTGCTTTTTAGTCCTTCCCCTCTCAGACCTGATAATTAGATGTTTATTTGCACTGAATTACTAAAGCATTGGATGTCTTGTGTGTTCTAGTTAATTGTTCCACAGTAAACAGGAGAAAGTCAACACTTCAGCTGTGCAGTGACTCATTTGTATCTATTAATGATAATTCTTAGGGGTTTTTAATACCTGCTGGTAAAAGTGGGCTGAGATGTCCTCATCACAACCGCCCCTCCTGGTCCCAAAAGTTTTGCAGGTCTGGGGCAGAGCAGAGCAGAGCCAGGCACACAGACAGAGCCTCCATCAGATTCCCAGAGGACACACAAAGGCTTTAAAGTCACCTCTTTAACAGAGATTTATTTTAATGTGCCCTGATGTGGGCCAGGGTCCCTCTCAAGGTAACCCCACCACAGCCCCCGGCACAGCCGAGCTCCACGCTCCAACACAACCCTGAGCAAAATACCCAGGCTCTTCTAACCCCAACCCTGAGAGAAATGAAATTCTTTCCTTTCTGGAACAATGTCCCTTGGAATGATTTTACCCCTAATGAGCCCCGACTGGGCTGCTGTGTTCTGGAGCCACTGGTGTGCATGTTAACAAGGAGGTGTCTCCGTGTGGAAGTGTGGAGATGGCTGGCCCTGTAATGGGAGTCTGTTCAGCATCCGAAATCCCACATTAGGCTGTGCCTGTAGGAACCCTGGGATGCTCCATGGAGACTGCCTGGAGACAATCATCCCTCCAGCCTCCTGGCTGTCCTTAACCCAGTGCTCAGCTTGCAGCTATTCCAGGAACCGCTGCAGACATGATCAAGTTCAGCCCCTAATGCATTCACCAGCAATAAGGTGGGGAAAGTGCCCATTGATTTGGGATGAAAAGGGAAAAGGCAAAGGGCTGTGATATTCAGAGAAACTTCCATCTCACTGGGATTTGGATCTTGAACCCTGTGAGGGACTGGGAGCCCTGGAATTTCCTTGTTTTCCCTGAGTGGGTTCAAATCATGAGCAATACTCAAAAAACATCATCTGCCTCAAATTTATCTTCGAGTCCTGCTTGATTCAAATGATGCATCCCAAATGATTCCTGTCCCAGAAACCAATTTCATACTTCACATCCACTTAAATACACATTGTACAACAGGTATAGATATACACACACACATTTAGATTCGTGTGTTACATGGAATGGTTCCATTCTTTAAAAATTCCAGAAAAGGAGTTCTTCAACCCATTCCCTCATTGACAGACCAGCAGAAAGATACAACACTTCTCTTCTAGAAAAATATACCAGCTCATTTATTTTTGAAAGTTGTGAACTCATTAGCTGGCAATTAATGTTCTACCCACCTGTGCAGCCCCTCATGTAAAACCTGCCCAGAGCTCCAAGCCCACCTTCGTCAGCACAGGGTGAGAACTGCTGAGATAAAATGTTGTCTGAATTAGATGGGGAGGATTAGAAAGGTGATAAAAGCTAAGCCAGGAGAAAATCACACGATAAATAGGTCTGGCAAGATAGATGGATAATCTTCCTCCCAGGCCAAACCTGACAGGATAATCACCTTTTTCTGTTCTCTGGTTCCATTTGCTCTCAGATCACCAGGGCTTTACAGATATCACAGAATTTGGTTTTCTGGTACCCTGGAAATGCGGATCACGAGGTCTGTCTTTATGGACAAGGGATCTGAGGTACCTCACTTAGGAATGGCTTTAAATTTCAGATTAGGATTGCAAAAATCAGCCAAACCATTGCCTTTTCTTGTTTCTCATTGGTGAAACCAGAGCTGCAGCTCTTTTCCCAGCTCACCTTTTCCCAGCTGAGCCAGAGTGGGAGTCAGTCCTGTCCTGTCCCGAGGGTGTCCCTGTCCCTGCCACCAGCAGCTGTCACCAGAGCTGGGTCCTGTGCAAGGGCACAGCTCTGCTGCTGCTCCCTGATCCCGGTGGGGTCTGGATTCAGCCTGGCCATGGGATCAGGGGAACTGTCCTCCTGTCCCCTCTGTCCCCTCTGTCCCCTCTGTCCCCTCTGTCCCCTCTGTCCCCTCTGTCCCCTCTGCTTTCAGGGTACAGATTATCTCCCATAACAGAAACAACCCTCTGGAGCAACTGAAAACTCTTTAAACACTGCGAGCTCTTTCCCAGCTGTGAAAGGGTTTGTCTGAACGGGCCTTTGCTCTCCTCGCTCCTGAGAAATTCCCACTGCTCCTGACCCATGCAAGGTCCGAGCCTGCAAAGTGCCCTTTGCTGGAGCCTTTGCTCTCCAGATGGGGCCTCCTCATCTGAGGGGAGGAACTCAGGAAAGTTTTCCATCTCTTCGTGGCATTGATTTCTCCACGAACATTCGGCTGGCAGCACGGAGCAGCGGAATATTTGATTAGGCAGAATTACAGACCACAACATTAATAATTTTGTGAGCTGAACTGAAAAGATTTGCTCTTATTCTCACTGGGAATGGTGCAATTTTCTCCTTTCTAAGAGAAACTTTGCTCTAATGGCAGGGTGCATTGTCATCCCACAGGAGCAGGTACTGACTGTTGCCTCTGATTTTGGGGGGCTTGAATCCATGCAATTTTCACCTGGGCTGGAATCTGGTAGGTGGACTGTTCATCATGGCTCTGGATTTTCAAAAGAAGTTAGCAATTTTGGACACCTTATATTTGTGTTTGAGACACTCTGAAAGGGACCAATTACAAGAGGCAGGTGCTTAGAAGTCCCTGAAAATCAGGATTAATTGGAATATGTCATGCTGGGCACCTGAAAACTAAAATGCTTTGGAAAATCACAGGGGAGGGAGTTGTGTTTCTGAACATGACTTGGGAAGAATGTACAGCCTTAAGTTAACACAGGATAAAGAGAAGATCTTTGCATAAAATTATGGAAACTTCCTTTAATCCTCAATGCAGGCAAGTGCTTGACTTTAGTTTGATCCCTGAGGGAGCTCAGTGCTGAAGTTTGTGCAAGTGCATTTGTATTCTCATGAAGTGGGGCCTGATATTGTGCAAGTTACTGTAGGTTTATGAAAAATTCTGAGTCTCGAAATTAAAATAAATCAAAAGGCAAAGTTGTCTCCTCAAGGACACGCAGGGTTTGCAGGCTTGCTGCCAGGTCCATGTGCTCACCTGCAGAGACACAGGCTGTGCCATCAAAGATCTTTTCTTTGCCTTTCCTAAACCCCTGAGCCAGAGTCCCAGAGGCGGAATCTTTAAGTGCTGAACACACACAGACCAGAATTTCCATGTCCCAAGGAGCTTTAAGGTCCCTTCCAACCAAACCATTCTGTGATTCTATGATTTGGGTGAGCAGAAAACCCAAATCCTTTGCTCAGAGTTCCGTGAGATGTCCCCGTGTCCCCGAGGCGTGGGCTGCAGGCTGGGGCTGTGTCCCCACGGTGTGGGACACTGTGCAGGGCTGGGCTGGGGCAGGAGCAGCGTTTGAGAGAGGCTGAAGGTGAACCTGGCTCAGGTGTCTGGGGCAGAACAAATCCCAGCCACAGGCACAACAACCTCGCCCTGTTTATCCAGGCTCAAACGCCGTCGCACATCTTGCGTCTGAAATCCACTCTCTTTTTCCTGCCGAGATTCCCAAGCACCTCCCAGTCTCCCAGCTACTACCAGATGCCACGATTGCAGTGGAGTGGCAGCGACACACAGACAAATATTTGTGCAGGGCACACAGAGCCAGGAGCCTGGAACATTGTCTGCGTGGTGGGAGGGGGAGAGGGCGAGGAAGATCCTGCCTTTAACAGGCTTTATTTCTATTGAATTTTAAATAAAAAAAAATCTGGATGCCTGTATGGTGTTTATTTCTAGCAAAACTTCAAATATTTCTTTCCAGCAGGTGACTCCTGCTAGGCTGATTTCCAGATTTCTCATTTTGAAGAATACTTAAAGGGTCAGGAATTAAATTGAATTAAATCCAGACCTTACCCCGAGTCCTCTGCTCTTCAGAGACCTCTGGGTTGGATCCATCTATGAGATCTACAGAAAATTGCCAGTAAAAAAAAAGTGACAAAATATGCCCTGAACAAATGGAAATGAAACTTTGATTAAGCAAGACTGCACAATAAAAAATTTAGTTAGCTTTGAGAATGTGATATCATCTGTCCTACTATTTTTTATATTAAATATAAAATCTGATTAGGCCATTTCCCAGAATGCAGAGATAAACCCATAAAAGCAGCAATAGGTATTTGGTGCAATATAATTTTCTGCCTTCTTCTGCATGGGGCAGGATATGAAGGATCCAGGATTTTTCCCCTTATTTTCCAGCTGAACTTCACGGGGAAAAGCCTGACACTGGTGCTGGCAGAGACAAGCCCAGAGTGAACCTCAGCAGTTGTCGCATTCAGGACAGATCAGAGTCACTGTGTGCACAGAACTGATGGGAGATGTTAAAAGATTTACAGAGAGATAACAAAGATATCTCTGCACTCCAGTTCCATAGGGAAACATTTCCACCCTTACTTGGTTCAATGTCTAGAAAATATGTCTAAGGGCTGTGTGGATATTCAAGGCCTGAAAGGAAATAACTTTCTTTTCAAGTGTTTTTCTTCTTTTTCTCCCAAAGTATTCAATTCTGAAACAACAAATAGGAGTTTCCTTAAAATGGAGAACAGTTTGTTTCCTTTTCCTCTCAGAGACCAACATCACTCAGGAAAAATACAAATGTAAGGACAGGAGATGTGGCCAGGCTGAGCCTGGATTAAATCACCTCTGTTCAGCAAAGTGTTTAAACACACATTTAGCAGAGCTGGGGGAGAATTTCCAATGAACAGGGATTCGTTCAGGGAATACCCCAGCTTCCAAAAATACAGATAAAACAATTGAAGCAAATCACTTCAGCTGGCAATAGTTCTATGAAATGCTTAATTTCCAAAGTGCTCAAACACTTGAACATTTTATCTTTTTTATTTTCTATATTAGATCCTTGGTTTAATAATCTAAAGAGAAAAAATGTTTTATTTCAGCTTAAGCCAGAGATAAATACTTTGTTGTTTTAATTTTGTCAAATTTAAAACAAAAAACAACCACTTTGTTTAATTTGATCATACTCAATTTTTAGGTTTTTTTTTTTTTTTTCCTCTGGAGGGGAGCATTTGGGGGAAAATTCCACTCTGATTTAGCTATTGAGCACTTCAATATAACACAATCTGTCCATGGACCCAAAGTGTGCCACTACTGCAAGGGAAATTTTGAGTAGTCAGATAGAATCAGCCATGGAGGAAAAATAATTTCAAATAACTGCTCATGAAGCATCATCTCCCAACAGAATCTTGGTGAAATGTCCTGTTTCTCCTACAAACTAGGGAATTTTAAGAGCAACTTTACACATGATCTACCAGTCAGACACATTTTCAAAACAAGAGTGTTGTGTCTTCAGCAAAAAGCTTTGATGTTGAGTAGATGGGAGGTGCAGGTTACCTTTGGATTCATGTAATCATTCTGTGCTTCCCAAATGTTTTTATTCCCTGTCCTTCCCGAGGCTGTGAGCGTGTCTTACCTGAGGCTGGAAGGGATGTTCGGAAAACGCATCCATCCCAAAGTCCCTTCCCAGCTCATCCAGCCAGACCCCGAGCAGCTCCCGAGTGCCGTGCTCGGGGCACTGGGACGGCTCCCGGTCCCTGTGTGTCCGTGTCGGGCCGGGCTGGATGGGGACGCCACCCGGCCATCCCTGTCCGGCACCGGGTACCGGCGGGCAGGTGACCGGGCTGTGCCAGCGCCCTTTGCCGCTCTCCTGCCTCCCCTGTCCCGCCGGGACCCCTCCGGGCTGGACTCACCCTGGCCCCGGCGAACGGTCCAGCGCCGCCTCGGTGGCTCTGGGCGGGCGGCGATGTCCCGGGAGAGTCCTGCCCGCACCCGCCGGTTCCCGGTTCCCGGTTCCCGGTGCCGGTTGCCGGTGCCGGTTCCCGGTTCCCGGTGCCGGTTCCCGGTTCCCGGTTCCCGGTTGCCGGTGCCGGGCTCGTGTCTCGGTCCAGCCCCGCCTGGGAGGCGCCGCCGGGCGCTGTCCGTGGTGCTGATCCGCGGCCCCGCCGCCGGGATCCGGTCGGGATCTCCCCGGGATCGCCCCGGCTGTCCCCGGGGCCGGGGGAGAGCGGCCCCTTCCCCCGAGCGCTGCCCGCGCCCGGCAGAGGCGACACCGGCTCCACAGGTGGCCGGGGAGCCCCTCGCAGCGTCCCCGAGCCGCCTCCGCCCCGCGGGGCTCACCTGTCCCTGGGTCACCTGGGCGGCGGAGGGGCCGGGGAAGCTGCCCTGCCTCTGCCTCGGGGCTTTTATGGCCCGCCGGGGGGGCGGCGGGCGGAGCGCCCGGGCGGGGACTCCGCGCCTCGGCCAACGGCAGCGGCCGCTCCGGGCAGCTGCGGCAGCATTACATCATGGGACCGCCCGCCTTCAGTGTAAGAGTCTCACCGGCAGCGGGGACACTCGGCAACAGGTCCGTCCGGGGAGCAGCGAGCCCTGGAAACGGGGCAGCGCCGCGCTCCGAGCTCTCCCTGGCAGCGGCAACAGCGGGGACAGCCCGCCGGGAGAGCCCACCTGGCTCCAGCCTGAGCATGGAAGCTTTGCTTTGTGCGGGTCACTCGCTCCGGAATCCCCAGGACCAAACGGCACCAGCCCGTCCTCTCCATCCTGCCGCAGTGTCCCTCGGCCTGGGGGCTCGCAGCCTCTGGTTTCCCACTCCGATGGACAAGCCAAGCTTCAGCCCTTATCATCCTGTTCTCGGGGCTGCCTCAACCCAAACCCTCCATTTCTTCCCAGACACACCGAACTGAAGGATGGCCCAGATCTGGGTACCTGGAATCCGTTTGGACCTCTCCTGTTTCCAGAGCAAGGAGTTCCGACATCCATTCCCTCAAGTGTGCCAAGGAGCACAGCATTCAGCACTGAGAACAAATTTATTGCCAAACCTTCACCTCCAGAAACACTCATGTTCCTGGGTTTGACTGGGGGTGTCAGCAGGGATGGGTTTGAGTTGCACCTCTAAGACAGAAAATTCCCATTTTGCAGGCACCAATTTTTCAAGGCTTACCCCTGATGGTCAGTCTGTTGAATAAAGCTTTGTCTTCTGGTGTATCCTGTGCATGGGATGTGTCACCACACAATACCAAAGGAAAAATAATAATTGGTGGCAATATTAATTAGATAGAAATCATAATGGTCTAAAGATGAAGGCTTGGTCTGGGTAATACTTGAGATCCACAGTCAGGTCTGATTTGGGAAATTTCTGCTAGGAAGGGATCCCTGCAGGTAAATATGGGGCTCTCAAGACCTGTAAGTAAGAGCAGATGACACGAATGAACCCATTTTCCAGTGGCACTGGATGCTATTCAAATTTCAGAGCAATAACAATAAAGCCAGGTGCTCTGTTTCCAGCTCTCTTTGTTTGTTTGTTTGTTTGTTTGTTTGTTTGTTTTCCCCCAATACCATGGATCAAGGGCCAAATCCTTTGCCTGGTTTGCACCCACCCAGGCCCTGCTCAGCCAAGGTGACAGCGTTGTTTTGCCTGAGGTGAAAGCTGGCTTGGGGCAGAATGTACCTGTGTGTGACACAAATCAGTGAATTTGGGAGGCTCAAACCCTGCAGCAGGGCATGAGCCCAGCAGGACCTGGTGACCTTGCCATGAATTAGCCACAGCACAAAGAATGTAGATTGGTGTGGGGGTAAGAGTTACAGCCTTGCTGGTGCCTGACTGTGGAGACAAATCTGGAAGCCATTGCTCTCACTTTGTCCATGAAAAGCAGAAATTTGGGGGAAATATGAAAAGAATGAGAGCTGAAGCTGTAAATAACATCTTACAAGAAAATGCTGAGGGGTTGGATACCCCTCAGCTGAGGAGTTCTTGGATACCCAATTCCCTTAGAAGATCCTGCTAGAAAGGAAAGCCAGAGTAAGGAACACCCCCAGTTCTCCCAGCCCAGCTCCAGAGCAGAGGGGCTCCAGTTCTCTGTATCTACAAAGAACAGCCATTTTGCAGCAGTTCACAAGGCATGAGACGTGCCTGTTATCCTGAGAGCTGCAGCCTCTTCTTTTAGGGCTGTTGGGCAGGACTTTGGACTCAAGTCCTTTCCCTGTGTTCTAACTGGTGATGTTGGCCAGCAAATTCAGTTGAGGTTTCAGAAATGTGATTTTCAAAGGGATCCAAGTGATGAACACAAGCTGTACCTGTCCAGCCCAAAGTGTCTCAAGCCTGATCTACTTATTCAAAAGATTGATTTGAAATGTTTGGTTTATTTTGAGTAGAGCAGGGAACTCCCTGTGCCCATGGCACATTCATTCTCCCTGTCTCTTCCACCTCGGGAGATTTGTCTGCCTCACTCATTTGCATTCAATATTTGTTTCAGTGGAAGAGTGGATCGGACAGATTTTTTTCATGGAGAAAGTCTAGGATGAACTTAGAATCCACGATAAGAAAGGTCACTGTTTGATTTAATTATTTTGAGTTGTTTTCCACCCCGTACTCGGAGCAGCTCTCGCAGCTCAGTAATTAGCAGTGGAGCGGAGGGGGAGCGTGCTGGACTTTGGCCCCATCTGACCTGATTCATACAACATTTCTGATTAATGCACCTGGTCACATGGCAGCTGTCAGCGACTTGTTGCTGGGCATCCAGAGGTTTCCAAGGGAACCGCTCCCTCTCCTGCCGATGCTCCTCAACAAGTGCAGGAGAGCCGCGGTTTGGTCCCGAGGGCCTGACGCAAACCGGACAGGAGACGGGAGCAAAGGTGTGCGGAGGAACACCCGAAATAGAAAGCTCTCAGGTGGAATTCGGTGATGTTGCGGGCGGAGCGGCTCGGGCAGAGCCCTGCGGTGCGGGCTCGGCTCCCCGAGCCCTGAGCTGCCTTTGGCTCAGCCCTCCCGGCCGCCGCTGCACGCCCATCCCACACACGCCCATCCGAGCAAAACCGCATCGCAGACTGCACAGCTCCAGAGCAGGGACGCTCCCTGGGAGCTCTGCACAGAGGAGCTCCAGGACACGTTTGGGATCCCTTTCCTGAGACGTGTTTAAAAAGTCTCTTATAATCACAGAGGCCTCGACGGAAGCTTTCCACCGCTGCAGGCGCAGATCCAGCCTACCTGGATCCTTTGCAGGCTGGCACAGAGCTCCCACGTACACCAATCTCCTCTCCCTCCTCCAAAGGCCTTTCCCTGCACATGCAGCCGGAGTTCTGCCCACACGCAGGCGTGGCAGCATCCACACACAGCAGATCCTCGCACCTCCCTCCACGGTCCCTCCTGTGCCCGGTGCTACCTGCAGGCATCTCTGAGCCTGCTTTTAATCCCTGCCTGCAATCCCTGTCTGTGATCCCTGCCTGCAACCCCTGCCTGCGATCCCTGTCTGCAATCCCTGTCTGCAATCCCTGTCTGCAATCCCTGCCTGTTTTTAATCCCTGCCTGCAATCCCTGTCTGCAATCCCTGCCTGTAACCCCTGCCTGTAACCCCTGCCTGCGATCCCTGTCTGCAATCCCTGTCTGCAATCCCTGCCTGC
>NC_031797.1:4476284-4487762 GCF_001522545.3 Parus major | reverse complement strand
CTGCAATCCCTGCCTGTAACCCCTGCCTGTAACCCCTGCCTGCGACCCCTGTCTGCAATCCCTGCCTGCGACCCCTGTCTGCAATCCCTGCCTGCAATCCCTGCCTCTTCGCACACTGACCAGAGAGCCACACACGCAAATTTAAGTTGGAAAAGACCTCTAATATCACTGAGTCCAACTGTTAACTCAGTACTGCCAAATCTACCTACAAACCTTTCAGTACAAAGGGAAACTGAGGCACGGGCAGTTCTGCAAAGCTCTCTGCAGTGCAGAGAGTAGGCAGAACCACAGCTTTGAGCACAGCAGGAGGGGGCTGCAGGACAGAGGATCACAGGATGGTTTGGGTTGGAAGGGACCTTTAAGATCACCCAGTTCCTGCCACGGGCAGGGACACCTCCCACTGAACTGTTTACATGATGGGAAGGGAAAGGTTCAGAGTCTGGCTCCTGTACCTGTTAACTCAGTTATACCTTGGAACGTTTCATGCAGGAGGAGTATCCGACTGAGGAGAAATGTTATTTGGACTAAGACCAAAGGATTTGCAAGAGCAGTGTCCTGGGTTTGGTTTGGGTAATGTTAATTTTCATTCTAGTAGCTGGAGGCAAAATCAAAACTGCCTGTGAGCCAGTAAGTTAAGGCTGCAGCAGGAAAGTACAACCCCAGGAAGGGCAGAGAAGGCTACAAATGAACAGCAGCTCGTTAGAGTCAAGGTCTGGACAGACTCAGACACTGAGGTGTGGGGCTGAGCTCTCCCTCCACGCTCAGATTACGCCTGTGAAAGGACAAGGGGATGTTTGTGTGGAATAACCCACTTTTAATGAGGTGTCTGCCAAAGACACAATCAAGGAGCGGCAGAGTCGCTGGCGCCTCGGGGGAGTGGGGATGGCTCTCCTGCCTTTATTGACCCCCGTGTGCCTGTGCTTGAACTGGTGACATTGAGACCATCACAAACATAATGAGGAGGAAGAGGTCGCTGCGAGGCGTGTGCCTGTCCTTGCTGGGGTTTGTGCTCACAGCTCCCGCAAGAGACTCTCGGCTGCTGCACCACTTAAAAGGAGAATATTGTAAAAAATAAAGCCCATGCAAAGAGAGTAAACAAGGAGCTTGAGAACTGGATCTGTCAGGGACTAGGGCAGCTTGTAAAGAGAGGTTAAGGGAAAAAAATTAAATAAGTGAAAACAAGCTGAAGAGCAAACAAGAGCACTGGAGGCAATATTTCCATAAGCATTAAAAGTAGAACCTATGCTCCATTTTCAGAAGTGCTTTTAACACATAGAAGTCATAATCACATGCCCTTCCAATAAAATCTGGGATTCTACCTCCCTCAGGTATTTTAGATGCTGTTTCTAACAATACGAGGAGTCAGTGCCCCAGTGAAATTACCAGGCCAGTTTAAAACAAACAATAAGAATTGCTTTTTCACACAGCACATAATTAAATTTTGGAGCTTGTTTGCCACAGGATATCTTGTAGCCTGAAAATATAAATAGGTTCAAAAGGTTTTAGACAAGATTATGGAGGTTTGGTCTATCAGTGATGATTAAACTTAATAGTTTGGATGCAACATCCAAGCAGACCCCACAGATTGCTGGAAGCTACAAAACTGTGAGTGGGAGAAGCCTTATTCTTTATCCACCTTTGTGACCTGTCCTGAGTATCTTCCTCTGGTTATATCCAGGGCCAGCACACTGGGATAAGGACGTGTCTCCTGTGGAGCAGTCAGACCATGTTTACAGTCCTCCCTGCACCCCACTCCAACTCAAACACACAAGCCTTGTTTTGGATGAAAATGATGAAAAATAAACCCCTTGTGAGGCGCTGCAGTGTGTGCTCTGCTAGAGAGCAGTCTTATTCATTAAGGGAATGGTCTTGTATGCATTTGGGCCTGTTATCAGTAACACTCCAAAGGGAAATGGACTACTTAAACCTATTATATCACTGCTTTATTCACCGTGTGCTGCCATTTACCTCCTACATGACGCTGGGCTCTAATAGCACCAGTTCTGAGAAACCCTGCACATTAGCCACAAGCAGCTCATTAATCCACTGTTTTCATTCTTGCAAAAAAATGGGCTCCAACCACATGAGAGCTCAGATGCTGAGTGCTCAGCCAGAACCGAAACAGCTCTGTTGTGCCAGCAGTTCTGAGGTAGCCCCAAACAGAACAGCACTTCCAGCTGATGGGGCACAAAGGGGGATCCTTGAGCTTGGAGGAACAGGGGCTGTGCAAACAGGGAATGGGACAAAGCTGTCAGCCAGCAGCTGCTGCAGGGAAACTTGGAAAATTCAATTCCTGGAGGCTCCAAGTCAGGTCTTCTCTTGGATCAGGTCCTGGCTGTCGATGCAGCTCCATCCCCGGATATCATTTGTCCCAGACAGAAGGAAAAAAATGAAAGGCATGTCTTGAACCCCAGCACAGGGAGTCCATGAGCAGGCTGGGGACTGGCAGAATTCATTCCGAGCAGGTACAATGAGCTCTTCCTCGAGAGCCCTTGAGGAAAATGAAAGGCCCCATGTGCCAGCCCGAGGCACAGCCCGGGGAGTCCTTTGGCCACTCCGCAAACACGCAGCAGTTGCGGCACAAAGCAGCTGCCACATCTGTTCCATCAGGGACAAGAGCCCTGTAAGGGCCTGGCCTTTCTCTCCCAAGCCTGCTCCTGTTCTGTGCTGAGGAGCTAAGCTGCTCCATCTCCTGGCTGCTGCATTCCCTGACCCAGCTCCTCTCCATCCCAGGGCAGAGCTCCTGCAGAACTGCGTGGGTGTCTCCAAACAGGATTATTGCTGCTGAAATCTCCAAGGCTAACAAATGAAACCTGAAACTGGAAGATGGACAGGAGCTCACATGAAAACAACTGCTCATCCATGTGGGAGTAACAGAACATCTGTGTTCACAAACGAGGCACAAACCAGAAACAAGGGGCAATACTTTTTCATGAATGAGACTTCAGGAATATGAACTCTGTTCTCCTGGTCGCTTTTTCCTGTCTTATTTATCCTGCCAGCTCTGTCCCTGCCATGGGCCTCTCCCAAAGTCATCAGAGTGCACAGAATGTAGAATATCCTGAGTTGGAAGGGCCCCACATGGATCATCAAGTCCAATTCCTGAATGTGTTGCTTTATTTGAGCTAAGTGAAAAATGTAAGCAGGGAAATCAGGCTTAGAGGTGAGCAGTTGAGAGTTTATTTCTGCTCTTGGGTGAGGACATGAGTGAAATGGGAGGCAAGGGGTAGAGGGCTGCTGGTGGTGGCAGAATTCCTGCCTGGCTGGGCTCTTAGTCCTGCTCAGGAGAACTGACAGCCCCACCATGCACACTGCCCAGGGAGACTGAGGTAAAAACCCCTCTTGCCAAAAGAAAATGTGATTCCAGGGTCCTGTGTCCCCCCTGCTCCAAAGTGTCTGTGCAGAACAGCTCTCAATGAGCAGGGAACTGAGAGGCACTTACAGAGGCATTCAGTCTCACACAAAACATTCTCCTGGGGCACGAGGCGCATGGAGCAAGGCCGGGCTGACTCCTCTCATCGAGCTCAGCTCCACTGAAATCAATACATGATTAGGCAGTGACTCCTGTGCTTAATATTCCACCTCTGAACAGTACCACGTTTGTGTTGAACAAGGAAGAGCCAGGCTAGACATGGGGAAAAATTCTTTGCAGTGATAGGGATAATATATCCTGCAACAATCACTTCACCCAGCTGCACGAGCTCCAGAGCTCTGACCAGTGTGGGTGACAGGCCCCAGCTCCGGGCTGTCTCTGCCCCCTTTCCAGCTGAAGCTGCCATGCCAAGTGCCACCACAAACAGGCTGCAAACCCCTCTCCCCACCTTCTGCATCTCCCTGCCCCACCTGAGGCCCCGTTTTCTCTCGTGATGCTTCTAATGAAACTAAGTGGCTGCAAGCAGAAAGTTTCCACTTCCTGCCTCGGGGCTGATTAGAGTGGAGCTGCCACCGGCAGCATCCCGGCTGGAGCCGCTGCGGATGGGAACCCTCGGGGGAGGGATAAAGTGGTGCTCCGTGCCCTCTGCTCAGCGAGCACCATTAGAGCACTGACTGCCTAACCTGGCAACCTGAGAGAGCAGGACCTCACTGCTCTGGCTGCTGGGGCCGAGGTCTCTGGAAAACATGGGCTGGTGCATGGATAGGTGATATCCTCCAGTCCTTGACACAGAGTCCCAGCAGCAGAACCCAGAGAAGAAGTAAAGTTCTTTTCTCATGCATGCTGCAGCAATCTTAGCTGGTGCTGCTCAAGGAGAGCTGGTGTCACCTGCCATTTTTGTGTGTCCTTAATGCTCTCAGGAGACACTTCCCTGCATCCCTGGTGGACTCTGTGTCCTGAGGGGGGAAAAGGGACAGCTGCCAGGTGCTGCTCCATCTTTCCAACACTGAATGGTGACAGAGATCAGGTCTGGCCGATGCCACGTGCCCTCTCTTGCTCTTGGGTTACCCTCCTGCACTTCGGAGTTCCTGACTGTTCCTGGAAATCTGGGCTGAAACAGCAGGCCTGGGTTACCCCACGATCACCTTGGGGATGGGAGGGGAAAGTAAACAAGATTCTGCTCAGCACTGCAGAGACCAACTGCTCCAGTGTTGCCTGGCAGATGGGGCCCAAGAGGGAGACCATCTGTTTGTGAGTGAAGCCCTCAACTTCTCTGTGTGAGATCCCAGGCTGAAGAGATCCAATGGAGTTCAGTGCGCACAGAGGAGCAGCCGTGGCCTGGAGGGCTCCTTCACTCCTTGGTGGACAACTTCTAGAACTGAGCCAGGGCTTGGACCTTGAGTCTGTGGGCTGTTGGTTTCCTGAGTGTTCCTGTTCTTTACATTCATATTTTTCTCTCTCTCTCTCTCTCTCTCTCCACATCTCCACCCTCTTTTCCTCTTGGCAGTCCTTCCCGTGTTCGTGCAGTGCTGTGGAACAGGCTGTGTTCCCTGTTGCAGAGCTGGGCAGGGGCTGGCGATGCCAGCAGGGCTCAAAAAGAGGCACACTGGGGAGGTTGGAGAAATGCTGTTAGACCTCAGAGCAAGGGCTGGCATCTCAGACAGGAGGGGATGGCATCCGGGGAAAGGTGGAGAAGGAAAGAGCAATTTGCTGATAGTCAGCATGTCTGGGAAGCTGGGAACATACTGCACTAAACCGATAATAACACCTTGAACAGCAGGGTGGTCGTTTCCATCTGGCCTCGTGCTGGGCTCGGGCTCTCTCTTTCCTTCCCCCTGCAGCCAGAGAATCCGAGGCGCTGGGATGGCACAGGTCACCCAGCCAGGCTGCAGCTGGAAAGAGGAGAGCTGCCACAGCCTCTTGGTTCTCCTTTTGCCCCAACTCCATCCTCCTTCGCTGGGGACTGGGAAGGCACTGGAGCTCTTTGCTTAATTAGAAGTAACAGCTGAAGCACTTGAGAAACAAAAGCTCCTTTCTTTCTCTGCCCCACTTTTACTTGGGAGCCAGGGGTGGGGCACAATTTGCTTGGAACCAGAAAGAGCCCTGGATCTTGTCACCATGGCTGCACAGGCACAGCCTCCTGTTATCTCCAGAGGAACAAAACCCTCCTCCCACCCTCCCCTGTCTCAGCTGGAGCTGATAAAAGGAGAAGAAATAAACAAAACAAATAATAGTAATAATAAGAATAGAAAAATACCCCAGCCCAAACCAGCAAATAAATATTCAGGGAATGAACCAATCTTCTGCAGAACATATTATTTTCTGCAGTGGATTTTGGGTTGTTGGAGTACTGAAGGACTCCAATGAGCATTTCAGGTTATAGGGGCCATCTCAGGAATTCTGGGATTTACACAGTCACAACTCAGGAGCATCCCAGATGATGCCGTTTGCTGGAGAATAACAATCTCTACCTATACACACATAATTGTACGTTCTGATTTATTTACATGCATGGATGTGTGCACTAATAACATGATCAGATATAACTTTCATGTCTTCTTGTTTGGAACCCACAATGATCACACCACAAGAGCTGGACTCCTACCTCTTCTGCCTCTGGGTCACCCCACGTGCAGGGACAGGGGGATGTCCCAATGCTCCTGGAACTTGGCAGCCTTGTGGCTGTGCCCATTCCCTGGGGAGCCTGGGCAGTGCCCCAGCACCCTCTGGGTGCTTTATATCTTTATATCTTTTCCTAATATTCCACCTAACCCTCCCCTGACAGACAACACATTTTTGTGCTACCACAGTTAAACTGCTTTTGGTACCTGGGCCCCTCCAGTCTCCACTGCAGTGTGGGCTTTAGAAAGTAAATCATAATGCAAACCAAAGTGGGCTGATGCTGTTTTTGTTGTGTTCTCACAACTGAACGGCTAAAAATACACCAAATAGTATAGCTGTAAAGCAGTGAAAACTAGCAACCATATATTTGTATTTTCAGAGAAATTAGGGCTGTAACAGTTGCTCCAGACAGGCTTCCTACAGGAATTGGGTGGATAATTTCACTGGGTGCTTCAAGCATCAGAGCTCTGACCATCTGCTGAAGGCAACATACCTTTTAACAACATGTCTTGCTTTGGCTCCGTGCCTTCGGGGCCACCTCCCTACAACAGGCACTATTTCAGTGCTTAATTACACTTACTGTTAAAAAAGGACAACTTATTTTTAGTGCCTGTCTTTCCAGTATCAGCTGGTGGCCACCGAATATTCCTGTGCCTGTGTGTGCCCATGGGAAGCAGTGTGTTTAAATCAGCCTGGGAATTATGTAGGCCATTGTAGCTGATGGCCCAGAGTAGCTCTAAGCTGTCTTGTATTTTAAAATTAAATAAATAAATTGAAAAAAAATTATTCATGTGTGAACAAACAAATGAAGGGGAATAGGAACAACTGATACTTCAGCTTAACCTAGTTTCCTCCTTTTGGCACTGGCTGGCACACTCAGTGCTTTGGCTCACCTACTTTTTTACTGTTAGTAGTAGAAATGATAACACTTGCAATTTTAGCATGCAAATTATAACTTTGTAATACAATGAACATTTTTCTTAAGTTGGTTTTTTTTTTGTTTACAGCTTTTTCTTGCAACTGCAAAAGAAAATCAAGCTGTCCTTCCAAAAAGACAGAATTAAGTGGCTGATTATGTCTTTCAACTTTTCCACACCCACAATTTCCCCCACTGGTTTTTGGCCCAACTGTAGCAGTAGTGATACCTATAAAAGCCCAATCTGGGGCACAAAAGACCATCCATTTATTCCTGGGAGACTTGAAATGGACTCTTATTTTTAAACTTACCTGCCCTTCCTTTGCATATGGATTTACCTGGATAAATTCATTTAGACATGACAACAGCTTGCTGAAAAGATCAGGTTCTTGATAGCTCTGAGCACGTTGCTCTCATGTCCTCCAATGGCCAGATAAACAGGAACATCTGCATTGCCACTGTAAAAACAGCAATAAGGATATTAATGAAACTGGGGGAAGAGCTGGGACGAGGCTGCAGTGCTCACATCCTCTGAGAAAACTCTCCCCAGGACCTCTCTCTAATGGCTTTGAGAACCTGAGTTAAGAGACCATTTTGAGGGAGTTGCTGATATTTCCCCAAACTCACCCATCCCTAAAGAAGCCAGTGCAGGATTTCACAGCACACCAGCTGTTCAAGCCAGGCATGGACTTTTGGGGAATTTATGAGGGGAAGGAAACTGTGTAATGCTGGGGGTTGCAACACACTTCATGGAATACCTCACGTTGGAAGGGTCCCCCAAGGACCATCAGTCCAACTCCAGGCCCTGCACAGGACATCCCAACAATAGAGAAGGTTCTCCTGAGCCTCCTTTTCTCCAGGCTGAGCCCTCTCAGCTCCCTCAGCTGCTCCTGCTGCTCCAGACCCTTGTCAGCTCTGTTCCCTTCCCTGGACACACTCCAACCCCTCAATATCCTTCTTGTCCTGAGGAGTCCAAAACTTGTCACCCCTTTGTCTCATAACCAGTTATGGGTAAAGACCAATTTCCCAGGGGCACATGGCTGTGGTGTGGCAGAGCTTGTTTCTGCCCAGGCAGTGTGTGACCCCTCTGTCCCCTGCTGCCCATGCCACCCCTTTTATGCCTCAGCATCACGTGCTGCTCGAGTGTCTGCCCCTCCACTATCCCCACGCACACACCCCGCGATGTTCCAGCACCCACCGACTCCCAGCATCTGTGCCACTTGCTTGGCCTCTTTTCCTTTATGCTGCTCCCCTCCACCGTCGTGTGACAGCTATTGTGTGGTCCCTGCCACACAAAAGCCAGCCTGACCTAATTTAAATCAGTGCTATTGAAGCCGTTCTTGTTTTATCTCCCAGCACAAGGGCTGTGCTCCCCATTTCAGAGGCAGAAGAAATGAATGGCTAATTGGGGGGGTATTGTGCACCGCAGCGTTGTCTCCCGGCCCTGATTGTCAGCTCTCCTGCTCCACGGTGCTTCCAGCTCCCCTCTTGGAACTGCCACGCAGGCTTTGGGAGTGGAGGGAGGAAAAGGGGAGAATGGGACTGTGCAACCAGCGCAGCGTGTCAGGGAAACAAAGCCGAGCACGGCCGCTGGTGAGAGCTGGGGGAGGGCTCCTCGCTCAGAAAGGGCAGATGCTGGTGATAATAGAGGAGAATATCCAGCCTTCACCTCCAAATGAGCCCCCGGGTTCTTTTTTCCCCGGCACAGTCCTTTCCCGTGCTCTGGGGACGGTCCGCGGGGAGGGGGTGAGGCACAGGGGGCTCCCACACCCAGCAGTGTCACACGGGTGGGAAGTGCTGGGAGCGGAAGAAGTGGGATAGGTCAGGGGCTGGAAGGGAGAGTGCTGCGGGATCTTTGTCCTGTGGGCAAAGTTTGAGCCGTCTCTGACAATGGATCTTTGTCAGAAAAGCCAGAACATCCTCGGGAGCCATTCCAGCAAGCAGGAGCCAGCGAGAAGAGGAGGCTTTGTCTGGGCCCCCAAAGCCAGGGCTGCCCACGCAAGGAGCATCCAGAGCCCACGACTCGGTGTGTCCCAGGGCTCCCAGAGCCCAGCGCTACCAGAACCAGGCACCACTGCGGGATCCAGGGGGGTTTGGGAGTTCACACCGACAGCACGACATCTTTCATGGAATTCCTCCCTCTGCCTCACACAGGTACCTTCCAAGAGCTTCCTCCCTGGAGCTGTCTGCTCTGCGGCTCGTCTCTCCACCCATCACCAGGCTGAAAGAGGACTGCAGAAGAAAACAAAACCCAAGGCGTTTGAGTCTTTCCATGGATGGTCTTGGGTCACTCACAGATCCACTTCCCCCTGCTCGAGGGAGAGGGGACCTTGCCCGCAGCTATTGATCAGCTCTGCCCCAGCACACTCAGCTGATGCTCAGTGCAAAGGCTGTGACCAGTCCTCTCTGCAGCTCTGCCAGCTACAGGCAAAAAGGATTTCATTCCAGGATGTTTAACAACAACACGAAGCAAACAAGTCCCAAGACATTGGGTTTGTCATGGACTTGGATGTAACATTATAATCCTTATCATAGATCAGAATAAAGCACTGGCAAGCCCTGAAGTTAAAGGACATGTGACAACCTCTTCTCTACCCCTTTTGGCCCCAAATCAAAAGACCAGCTACAAAACTGTAAAATGAAATTGTAAAACTAAAAGTAGATTTTATTAAGAGCAAGTGTTACTAAAAGTGAGGTTCTTTTTGCTTTCATCTGGATTTATGATTAATTTCTCCCTTCTAAGCTTTTCTCTGCAGCCAGCAGAGCATAAAATACACTTCAATAAAGAAAAGAAAACAGGAAAACATAATTCTCATGTTACCACCTGATTCCAAGGGCTGAGGTTATACCAAAAAGAGAAAGATTGCCATTAAGTAAGTTGTTAACATTTCAGTAGGGTATGAGGAACAAACTTAGAACTATCTGGGATTGCCAGCTCTTGACTGAGGGTGTTGAGGCCCAGGAATGGAATTCCCAGAGCAGCTGTGGCTGCCCCTGGATCCCTGGAAGTGTCCAAGTCCAGGTTGAATGGGATTTGGAGAATCCTGGGACAGTGGAAGGTGTCCCTCCCCATGGCAGGGGGTGGAATGAGATGAGATTTAAAGTCCTTCCAATTCAAACCAGTCAGGCCTGGGGGCCGTTCCTCTTCCAGCCCCTGTCCCCTGGGCCAGGCGGATCCTGTCCCTCCCGGGCGGCTCTCCAGAGAGCTCCACTCCCTGTCGCCACTATTCTACCGACATCTGCTGGCAGCTGCCTTAGGGAAAAGAGATTTTTCCAGCAGCGCCCTGCGCCCCCTCAGCGGGAACCTCCCTGTGGAGCTGTGTCGTCTCTGAGGGGACCCCCAAAACGCCCCCCAGGACACGCACCTCAGCTGTCTCCTGAGACCAGCGGGTCTCTGGGAACTCAAATTAGTCATTGATGATAATCACTGGGAGTCCCGCACGGCCCTTCCAGGGATTTGCGGGAGGTTTATTTTGAGATTGCCGTGAGGGAGGTCTGCGTCCCCTCAGCCGCCATGGCGGGAACATGAGCAATCACTGGGCGGCTGCTCCCATGGCGGGTTTCCGTAGTGTAGCGGTTATCACGTTCGCCTCACACGCGAAAGGTCCCCGGTTCGATCCCGGGCGGAAACACCTGGTTTTTTTCGTATTTCGGGGTGCTTTTTTTGTGCAGTTTTCTTTCTTTGTAGTTTTGGGGTTTTTTTGTATGTGTTTTTTTTTATTTTGTTTTGTTTTGCTTTGTTTTTAATTCAGAGTTAGTTATTTATTTATATATTTATTTCCCCGCCGTCTCCTGACAGCTCGGGGCCTCCATCACGGGTTGGGAAGAGAAGTAACCGGCACCGTGCGCCCCATCACTGGGCAGCGCCCGACTCCCGCCAGGGCTCAAGCGGGCAAAGCGCAGCCGGGCGGGCGCTCCGCGTGCCGGTGCATCCCAATTCGGTTCGGATCGGTGAGAAACACGGGGAAAAAAAGATCATACGAGGAAGAAAAAACGCGAACTTGCGTTGGCCGGGAATCGAACCCGGGTCAACTGCTTGGAAGGCAGCTATGCTAACCACTATACCACCAACGCCCGCTGATACAGCTATTCTCGGCTTCCCTCAGCAACATCACCCAGCCCGACCCAACCATTCTCCCGGAACAGGAGATAAAGCACACGGGAAAGATGATCATAGCTCCACAGCCGCCCCAGTGAAGGCTGAACTAGGGGCCCATCTCTGAGGGCGAGGAAGAATCCTCTCTCCTTGCTTTTTTTATCCTGTATCCGCCTCAGTTCTCTCTGTGCCCACCCTCTCCATGAAGACATTGGAAGGGACTGCCCAGGGAGGCGGCAAACTCACCGTCCCTGGAGGTGTTTAAGGACAGATTTAGCTTCGTGATCTGGATGACAAGGTGACTATCGGTCAGAGGTTGGACTCGATGACCTCAAAGGTCTTTTCCAACACCTAATCTATTCTCTGTGATTTTCTAATAGCTCCGTACTCCCGCAGGCATCTCCTCCCCCCGCCAGAGGCAGTGCTTCCTCCCGTGAGGCCCGGGCGCGCTCCCGCCGCGCGCGCGCTCCC
>NC_031797.1:4425893-4475988 GCF_001522545.3 Parus major | reverse complement strand
GGGCGGCTGGGCCGGGCTGGGGGCGTTTGCCCGCTCCGTGGGCCGCATCCCCGCTGCCCTGGGCTGGGGGTGCCCGAGGGGCCGGGGGTGCGGTGTTCCGTGGGCTCCCTCCCACCCAGGGATGGGAGCCGCCTCTCCTTGCCCCGGGGGGCGTTTGCTCGCCCGGGTTCGTCTCCGGGCCTGGCTCTCAGGGACTCGTTTGCAGTTCACTCCCGCATATGCTGCCCGTGGATGGGGTGATGTGGGACCCCCTGCCCTTGGAGGGGTGTCCCGTGTCCCCCCCAGCAGCCCTGGCCAGCCCAGGCGGGTGAGGGGCCGCTCGCTCCTGCACGGGAAGGAGCCGTCTGCAGCAGCGAGGGAGATGGGGGGCACAGGATGCTCCATCCCCGGGGATTCCCCCTCTCCTGCTGTCCCAAATCCCGGCCTTTCCTCTGCACCAAGGGCACAGTTCCCGGCGGGAGCTGCACATGGACACGGGCTGCTGGCAGCCTTTGCCAGAGCTCATCCCTCTCTGAAGAGATCCCCACAGTTTTATCCCACCCTCAGCTGCTTTAATTTTTGGAGATCTTAAAGCTCCCGGCCACGACAGGGACACGTTGTAAGGGCTCCTGTAGGTGACTCTGTTCCTGTGTTCCATTGGCTCTTCCCGAATGATTCACGCTGGTTCCTGATCTCTTTTGTCTATTTTGCTCAGTTTCTTTTTTTTTTCCTCCTGGTTCAAGATTTTACTGTTCCTTCCCCGTGCAAAATGTGTGATCTGTGCTGAGTGCAATGAGGGTTAAGATGTTCCTCAGAATCATTAAAATCACAGAGCAGCAGAGCCTGGCAGGACCTCAGGAAGTCTCTGGTCCAGCCCCCTGCTCTAGGCAGGGTCAGCTGGGAGATCAGACCAGGTTACTCAGCATTCCTGAGCATCGCTCCTGCTGTCCTTCATGCCTGCATCAAAAACTGCCCTTAAATTGCTGAATGCAGCTGCTTCCTCCCTCTCTGCTCTCCTCTGCAGCGGAGGAGTTTCTTTGTGATGCTTTGTCTCTCCTGGTCCCCTGTGAATGCATTTTTGGTGGAGAAATGGCAGTTTGGGGAGAGCAGGAGCATTGACAAAAGGCGCTGGTGGGTCTTGAGTGTGTCTGCGATTCAGAGCTAAAGATCTTTGTACCTGGGGAGAGGAGATGGCAGTGAAGCACCTTCCTGTGCTCCTGGAGAACAGATTGGTGTGGGAGCCAGGGTTCCTCGTGGCAGCAGGCTGAAGCACAGGGAAGCAGTATTCAGGCTTGGAAGATAAATGTGTTTTTTATGTCCCAGGTGGGACTGTGACCCTCTGGCTGCCTCCCTATGGTGTGTCCTTTGTTTGACTCTTCCCTCTTAAGTGTATGGACCAGATCTCTGTTTTATCAGTTTTTAGTACCTGATACTTGCAAGAATTCCAAGATTTTGGAAAGGGGATGACGGAAAGGTTCAGTACTCAAGATTCTTGGATTTTACGAAGAATTTTCTGGGGAAGAGCAAGGCACACCCCAGAGTTCACTGAGCCTCGTTCAGATGAAGTCTCTCAGATTTATCAGGGCTGTTCAAATCCAGGCTGTGCTGACAGAACAGATTTGGACCAAGGAACAAAACCCAAGGATTTAATTATTCCTCCCCGCTCAGCTGGAAATGTGACCTGTGGAAGATGATTTTATCCAGCAGTTGTATGAAATCTCCTTTCTCCCCTCTTCCTCCCCAGTTTCCTGTCCTGCCCAGCTCTCTGAGTAGTTAATGCAGAAGATAAAGAGGGTTCGTCTGGAAAACGAGACTGCAGGAAGTTGGAGAAGGTATGTCCAGGTCCCTGCGGGGACTCTGTGTGCTGTGGGACAGAGCAGCAATCACCTCTGCACTGAGAGGGCTCTGAGAAATCCCATCTGTACAGTCCTGCCCAGGGAGCTCTGTGTCAGGATCTGTGAGTCAGGAAGTGACTCAGGACAATAACTTCTTTCACTCACTTCCAATACCGAGCTTTACAGTTTTTTCCGGGTTCTGATTTCCCACCTGTGCTTGTTGTCCCCTCCAGACTAACACCTTCCCCCAGAGGAGGGCTTGGCTCACCCACCTCACCTGACAGGGCACAAATGGCATTAAAAGACCCCCAAGGGGCAGCTCCATGTTTTTGGGAGTGGAGAGAGCAGTGTTCCTGCAACAGCTCTGAGTCATCTCAGTCCCTGCCTCAGCGTGGGGCGGAAGGGACAGGGCTTCTCCAGCAAGGTGGAAATCTTGGATGCTGTTATTGCTGCCTTAAGATGGTTAATAACTGGTGTCTTGATCCAGCTCACGTCTGAGTAATGTAATCCCAAAATCTACCCTGAGATAAGTTACTCCTTGTGTTTGTTTACTTACACACGCAGTGTTGCCAAATATTGACTGTGTCTTTTCCCAGAGGTGGCTGTAGTGACAAAGGTAGAAATCTGAGTTTCCTTTTACTCTCTAGCATGCCAGGATCTAAGTTTTAGGTTTTTTTCTCTTCTAGTGCGAGGTGTCCCTGCCCATGGCAGGGTTTAGAATTAGATGATCTTTAAGGTCACTTCCAGTTCAAACTATTCTGTGGTTTTGTGAGAGTCCACCAGGTTCCAGCAATGCCAGTGGTAATTCCCAACACTCTCACCTCAGTTTGTGGCTGCTTTGCTTATCCCACTTCCCTACTCCATTCTCGTGTCCAAATCACCAGGATGAGAACAGTGCCAGGCTTAGAGCTGTGCTGTTCACATGATAAAATCATGGCAGTATAGTTTGGAAGGGCCTCCAGGCTCCAGTTCAGCTGGGGATAGGTACCAGTATCACATTTGTGGACTGGTTTTAAAGGTTAAGCTTTCATTTGTGATGAGCCAGCCTGGCTGGGTGAAATGGATTCATCAGCTGGGTGAGAGTTACCCAAGGGCCAGGCTTTGTGAGCTAAAGCCAGAGTATTTGACTGGCTGAGTTGATCTGCAGTGGGATGGGGTTGGGAGAATTGCACTCAGTTTATGGATTTTCATGGTCTTCCTGCCTTGTGTTTCTGTCAGGCAGCACTTCTGCCTTCAGCTGTGATTTTGGCTGCTGCAGTGGAGAGTCTGGATACAAGCAGAGGCCACAAACACACAGTCTGTGTGATATCCCATCATGTTCTCTTTTGTGGTTTCACTTGGGCTTCCTGCCTGCCTTTGGTTGGAAAATACTCCTCTTTATCCAATTTCAAGCTGTGGATTTACTGCTGGGCAGTAGGTACCAGGAGTACCTAGAGAATTATTTTGGGGCCTTGTTCTTGTGTTACTTTTGGCACATTTTGTACAACTTAGGGACTTAGGAGTCTGAGGAGATGTTACATTTTCAGCCCTTGCACAAGGCTGATTCTGTCTCCTTGGAGCAAAATTCTCCAGTAAGCTGAAGTTCTTCTGAAATTCTCTGTAACATTCTTTTGGGTACCTCCAAAACCCCTCACGTGTCCTCTCGGAGGGACATCCTCCCTCTCAAGTGGGGTGTCAGAAACAGGTTTCCCTAGTCCTCAGCTCATTCCTGCTTTGCAGTGGATGACATCACTGACCTTGGGCAAGTCTGTGGGTTCACCTCACCTCAAATTAAAATTTGTGTTAATGTGGGGGTGGTTCTTGTCCTCTTATTCCACACCTGCTCACTTGGAGATCTCTGAGGAATGTGTGCCACGTTTCTTAGGATACAACCAGGGTCTGCTCCTGCTGCCTTCTCTCTCTTAGCAAAGCAGTTGCACTTTCTCTTCCTGTTTTCCCACCTCTCTTGCTTCATTCCTGGCCTCAGTATCTCCTCAGGTAAGTGAATTGTTGTGCTTGGGTTTGAACCTCTCTCCCCAAGTGGTGGCCAGGTTTTCCTTTGGGATAGGAAGGGAATTCCACTTCTGTGGTCTCACAGGGCAGGAGTTTATGTGCCTTTATGATAGATCATAGCTTTGATGACATATTCATCTGGATTCCTGGAGTGGTTTTCCTTTGAGTCAGCCTGCTTGCTGTCTGCACCAGAATCTGCTGCTTGTGCTTCCTTTAACAGCTCATTCCTAGAGCCAGCCCTGGGAGTTTTCTGAGGTTATTTACAGGATTCCATGTGGGATGGGAGATGGACTTTTCCTTTCAATATGTTTAAAATTTAATCCTTGAGTGCAGAGAATCCCAGGATCTGTAGTTTAAGGTGCACCTGCTTGATTTTAAGGCTTAATTCTCTCCCTCTACTCCTCCCTCAGTTTTTTGCCCAGTTCTGAAGGGGAAGCGAGGATGACTGCAGTGGACACGCTCTCGGACAGCTCTGAGGTGGTCGAGATGGAGGATGTGCCTTCCCAATTCCAGGTGCAAAAGCATTCTTGGGATGGGCTGCGTGACATTATTCACAGCAGCAGGAAGTACTCGGGCATGATAGTGAACAAAGCTCCCCATGATTTCCAGTTTGTCCGGAAAACAGAGGAGTCCAGCCCGCACTCACACCGCCTCTATTACCTGGGTAAGCCTCGTGCCGGTGTCCAGGGGAACACGGGGCTCTTCCAAACTCAGCAGGCAGGGGAAGGGATGGGAGGGATCTCCCTCTGTGGGCTGGGGAACTGAGACTGGGTAACGTGGCTCAAGGCTTGCAGGATCTTCCTCAAAGCTGGGACTGAGCAGGGGCTCCCCAGTGCCAGACAAGCCTCACACACAGGGATCAGCTGTGGCAAGGGGAAGTGTTGGCCAGCCAGCACTTCTGTGTCCTTTGTCACGCAGGGGATGGGGCAGGAGAAGGGATGTTTCTCACATTCAGGACTGCCTCGTGCCTCTGTTGCTTGGGAGAAATGGGATTTACTTGCTTCGTTAACCAGACTGACTTTCCAAGAAATTTGCTGTCAGTAATGACTAATTATATGTTGCAACATATTAATGGCAGGGTGGTGGTGTCTCCTGCTTTATTAAGTGTCATGAAGTTAGAATGATTTCAAGAGCAGGGAAGAAAATTGAGGTGGGAATGAGCTGTTCCTGGCATTATATCCCTTTCCTTCAGTGGGACTCAAAGCAGAATTCCGTGTTGTACAGGTCCCTTTTTGCAGATGGAGCCATGGTGTAATTAGTGACAGAGTTTTTGGATTTTAGTAACTGGATAATTTTGTGGCTGGTAACATGGGAAGCTTTATAGACTATAAAGAATTTGTTGTGCTTTGGGGCATGAGCTGATCGTTACTGGGCCAGTACAAAAATTGCCGGATGTGCAGCTCTGAGCAGTGACTGCTGCCCTGAAGTGACCCTGCTGCTCTTCCTCCTTCTTCCAGGTTTGGAGTGTAGGTCACTGTAAGATGCTGGATTTGAGGGACTCATTTGTTTTGTCACTAAGCAGCTCCTGTGTGCCAGTGACTTGATTTGTGTAGTTCTCATAAATTCTTGGGACACAAGTGCTGTTCTGAAGGGCAGGATCCAGAGCTGGCATATTTTTCTTGTCAAGTCTGAGCAGTGAGGCTTGATTTAAAGCTGAATGTATTTCCAGTTCACTTTGATACTGGTTTTGATCTGGATGATTAAAGAGCTAAGTGGCTAATTTTAAGTTTTTTAATGTTCTGTTGTATGAAATGGCAACCAAACCAGCTACTGGGTGGTTGGTGTTCTGCCAGGGTGTGACTGTTCCAGGAGCCAGAACCAGGAATGAGGATACACGAGCGCCTTTTCAGTGCTTCCTTCCTTAAGGAATCATACAAGGCTTAGAGCAGATTAATCCCTCAGTTAAGATCAGCCAGGTAATCCCAGGGTACCTCTGCTCAGATGTCCCTAATAAAGGCTAAATTCTGATTTAAATGCTGATTCTTTGGCCATAATAATGGACACTCCCAGGGATGGGGCAGCCACAGCTTCTCTGGGCAGCCTGTAAGTTCAAAGTGTTTAACTCAGTGTGCTGTTACTGCCCCAGCATCAAGTAACATTTTAAAGTGTTTAAATGAAACTGAGGAGTGGATGGAGACTCCTGATGAACTTTACTGTAGGGTTGAATATTTCACTTGGAAGCAAAGTAAACTGTCTTTTGGGGAGGAAGGCAATATTTTCCTTGTAAATGCCAGTTGATTGTAGTCAGCCTGAGATCATTGGAGAAAGTTCTAGCATAAGGGGAAGTCCAGGTCACAGTTGCCTGAGTGTCAGATTTGTGTATCCAGAGTCATTTGTTCCCCTCTGCAGTTTTTCCTGTATGGCCATCTTCAATCATTCCTGGGCCATCCCCACAGAGTTTTTTATGTTGTATGGTGGCAGATGCTGCTTATGTTAAACACCACATGCTCAGCACTTTGGTGTTCCTGGATCTCTGAGGATTAGATCCTCACATATTGCTCTGCTTCCCGAGCACTTATTAATATTTCAGCTTTAATTTGAAGTAACTACTGCTGGGTCAGCCAGCTCAGAAATCTCTCTGTTCTGCCCAGAACATGTGCAGAGTAGGCAGTATCAGGGCACATATCCCTGTGTGAATTTCTGATCCAGGGAGTCTCTGCAGCATAAGTAGAGGGCAAGTTCACGGTCTTTGTTTTTGTGGAAACTGTCAAAATCACGTGTCAGGATATTTGATGGTTGTTTTGGAAGTTGGATGAAGGCCAGGAGCTCATTTGATAACCACAGTCAAAGGCTTATGTAAAATGACAAGGTCTTTTGACTCTGTAGGATACTGTTTCACATTTGAATGGGCTCTCTGGAGCTTCCAAGCTTTTCCTTCCCCCCTTGCAAGCTGCTGCCTTGGCCTGAACCAAGTCCCTGTAGCAAATTTCTGTAGGAGAAATGTGGAGAGTAATGTTGAGTCACCCGTTCAGGGAGTGGTGCTCTTACAGTGGAGCTGGGGCATGGAAGACAGGCACAGAGGGGAAAATTGGACCTAATACATTCTGGAGAGGTGGAGTATTAAATCTTGCATAGGAAAATTCCAAGCAAATGAATATCTAAATGGTTTAGGTGTTATTCTGGGATTGATCTGGGAGCTGCTTGGGAAGGAAAGTGGGTAATGGTCTCTGGGCAGCCCCAGCCCCCCTGTTTCCAAACTTCTGTTTGAATTTGTTTGTGGGCCTCTTTGTCCTGGCTAACTCATCTTAAGTAGGATGATGCTTTTGTCCTCCCAATAGGAATGCCATATGGTAGCAGAGAGAATTCCCTTCTTTACTCAGAGATTCCCAAAAAGGTACGGAAGGAGGCCTTGCTGCTCTTGTCCTGGAAACAGATGCTGGATCACTTTCAGGTAAGCCAGGGTGGGAAGAGCCTGGGGAAACTGGGTGATGCTGTGGGGCTGCTGTGGTGGGGACATTTGTGTGGTGTCTGCCATCCTTCCTGCTTTCAAATTGTTGAGAAAGTTGAGTTTAAATTGCTGCTTCTGCCCTACACTGTTGGGAGTGCACCAGAAAGGGAGGGAATTTTCCCCTCCCTGGTTTCAGTATCTTCGTGTCCTTTGTCACTGACAGCATCGAAGGGTGTTTGGTCTTTTCTCCCCTCCTTAAAAAGTTCCTGGTGGAACAGAATTTATCTGTCTTGACCCCATTTGGGCTGCGAGTTCTCTCCAGGGTAATTCAAGATCCCGGAAGAACTTTTGTTTGCAGTGTCTGACATGGAAACTGTTTGTGAAGGCTGCAGATAACGTCATTAAGTTAATTGGTTACATCTGATTTGCATAAGCAGAGCAAGCATAGCTGTTCTCAGTTCATGCTGAGGTGCCAACTGCAGACCTGGGAGATTCACAGCTCAGCCCTCCTGCAGAGGGAAGTTTGGGGGGTGTGGTGGGTTTAGGCCTCCTGGACCCACAGCTGTAGCCTGCAGTGCAGGAATTGGGGACCTGTACCCTGACACTGCTGCCTGTTTGAGCTGGGCTGTTGTGACAGGCTCAGAGCACTCCTGTGAACCTTCCTCTCCTTGCAAATCCTTTCAGATATTCCTTTCCTTCAATTCTAGGCAACCCCTCACCACGGGATGTATTCCAGAGAGGAGGAGCTCCTGAGGGAACGCAAGAGACTGGGTGTCTTTGGGATAACATCTTATGATTTCCACAGTGAGAGTGGCCTGTTCCTCTTCCAGGCCAGCAACAGCCTCTTCCACTGTCGAGATGGGGGCAAGAATGGGTTCATGGTGAGTCTGACAGGGATTTCCTGCATCCTGAAGGATGTCACCTCAAAGGGACTTGATGGTTTGGATTGGAGATGGCTGCATATGGAAACCCAGGCTGGACTGGGGTGGAAGGGACCTTGAAGCCCATCCCAGTGCCACACCCTGCCATGGTTCACCTTCCACCTTCCACACCTTTCACTGTCCCAGGCTGCTCCAGCCTGGCCTTGGGCACTGGCAGGGACCCAGGGACAGCCACAACTGCTCTGGGCACCTGTGCCAGGGCCTCACCTCCCTCACAGGAGAGTTCTCCTGGAGCCCCTTCATGCACTGCAAAATACTTCTCTTCTCCAGTGAGCACTCCCAGCTCTCCCAGCCTGGCTCCAGAGGGGTTCCAGCCCTTGGAGCATCTCTGTGGCTCCTCTGGACCTGCTCTAGCAGGTTCACATCTTCCACATCTTCATCTGTTTGGTTATGGTGGTTGTTCTTGTGTCCTGTCAGGGGTTTGCCATCATCCCCTGGGCTGTGCTGTGTCTCTGGTTTAGGCTTTTTCCCTGCAGAGCTGGGAGCTGATGTGGCACCCAGCTCTGTGTGTGTCTCTTGCCATAGGTGTCTCCAATGAAACCTCTGGAGATCAAGACTCAGTGCACGGGGCCACGGATGGATCCCAAAATCTGCCCTGCTGACCCAGCCTTCTTCTCCTTCATTAACAACAACGACCTGTGGGTGGCAAACATCGAGACGGGCGAGGAGAGGCGGATGACGTACTGCCATAAAGGTAACGAGCCTTCCTCCAGCCCCAGAAGGGAATTCCTGCTGAGGAATCTGGCCTGCAATACCCACATTCCTGCTTTATTTCTTACAAGTGCATTTGTCTTTTGGGTCAGCATTTTCCAAGGAGCTGTAAATGCAAGATGCAAATGCTGTCTCATCTTTGTTCCTCTCCAGGCTTATCCAATGTTCTGGATGACCCCAAGTCTGCTGGAGTAGCCACTTTTGTCATTCAGGAGGAGTTTGATCGGTTCACGGGCTATTGGTGGTGTCCCACAGCTTCCACAGAAGGTCAGTCTCTGTTCTACTCATCAAATCCTGGCGCTGTGACTGCTGCCTCCTGCTAGGAATGAGGTTCTGAGCATGATTTTCCTTTGGTCTGGGTTTGGGCTGTTCCTGGGGAGAACACCTGAAGGAACAAAGCACTGAGAGGATTATAATTGTGCAGTGTTTGCAGGTGGTCACTGAGAGCTGGGGCTGTACAGGTGTTCCCTCTGCACCAGTGCTCCAGGCAAGGCAGAAGCAGCAGGAAATGCTGTTACAAACATTCCTGCTCTCTGTCCCAGGTTCAGAGGATTTGAAAACACTGCGGATCTTGTATGAGGAAGTGGATGAGTCAGAGGTGGAGATAATTCATGTTCCTTCACCTGCCTTGGAGGAGAGAAAAACAGATTCCTATCGGTACCCCAGGACAGGTGAGTGAATCACGTGGGGCTGCTGAGGCAGCTCTGGACTCCTGCTGGAATCAGCAGTGGAATTGGGGCTATAAACTTTGCATCATTAATCTGGGCACTTACTGGATGTTAGAAACTGGTTGTAAATGCTGAGACCTAATTGACTCTCCCATCCCAAAATCTGCTGCAAGAAAGGCTGAACTTTAAATCCCAGCCCTAAAAGAAAGGATTGCTGAGGAAGTGGAATATATCTGATGGCTTATGGTGGAATCCATTCTGAATCCCATCTTTCCTTTCCCTCCTGGGAACATGCACAGCCAGCTAGGGAAGGCAAAGCAAACTGTTCCCATTCCCAGAATGACTCTGGTGTTTGTTCATGTGCATATTGGATATTTGTAAATTCACACAGAGCCATTTCAGTAGGACCAAGGGCAGTTCTCCTTTAGGAGCTGTATTTTGTGTAACCACAGAATGTTCAGCTTGATCATCTTGATGTTTTTTCACTTCTCTGCAGGCAGCAAAAACCCCAAGATTACATTGAAACTGGCAGAATTTAAAACAGACAGCAAGGGTAAGGTAAGTGATAGCTCAGAAGGGGACATTGCACAGGAGGGTTTTTGAAGCTCCCTAGAATTAAAACAAGGTCACAAAGAAATCCTAAATAGTGTTAGTCTGGGTTTTTTATTCTCTTGTAATACCTGGTTCTCTTATGTGTTTGTTCAAGAAACAGAAAGACTTGAAAATGCTGAGAATTATTCTGGGGGAGATTCATCTGGGAATGGGGAGGGAAGGGGGAAGTGGGGCTTGCCTGCTACACCATGGCAGACACAGGAGGGCTGGAGCCAGGTCTAATCTGGGGCTTCAGTCCCTGCCTGTGGCCTTTCCTGTGGCTGAATGCCAAAATAATTTTGCTTTGAAGCCTGTTTTCCCCTTCTCTTCCTGCTCTTTGTAGCAAGGCTTGCTTCTCCTGGCCTGACCCTTGCTGATGCCAGTAGCTAAACTTCCTTGTTCTGCCATCTCCCTGAGCTTCCCTGGGAGGAGGTGATGAGCTCTGGTGCTGTGATTTGATGTTGGGCCTTGGTTTTGCTGCAGATTGTGTGTGCTCAGGACAAAGAGCTGGTGCAGCCCTTTTCTGCCTTGTTTCCCACTGTGGAGTACATTGCCCGTGCTGGATGGACCCGGGATGGCAAATAGTAAGTTCATTTTCCTCCCAAAAGAACTTTCCCAAGGGCTCCTCTGGTTGCAGACCCTCAACATGCTTCTTCTGTGTCCATGACCTGGTTTTAAAGCCCTGAGTGCCAGAAATGGCACATGAATATTTGGCTTCAGTGTTGTAACATCCTAAAAGTAGGGATGAGGCAGAGCAGAGTGACAGGCTGTGGGGTTTGTCACAACCAGAGTTAAATGACATGAATACATTAAGTGGGCAATCCTGGGGAATTCTTTGGAGTTGAAGGTGTTTAATGCAGGTAATACAGTGTTTTCTGCTGAAAATGGGGGTGTTCTGTGGGTGAGTTTATCTTTGTTTGTTGGCACAGCTTGTCATGACAGCCTGAATCACAGGACAGGGGCAGGGTCTGTGGTGCCACATCCTTCGTGCAGCATGTCCAGGGGGGAGGATTGCTCCAGATGGGATGCAGAGTCTTGTCTGAAGAGTTAGGGAATTCATCCCAATCTGATTGAAATTTTAAAGTTCTTAATTTTTCCCCCTCCTGAGCTTGCTTGGCTGTTAGCTGGTGTGTGTGTGCAGATGAAGTTAAGGTGACTTGGCTGTCTTTGAAGGTGGCGTTCTGTAACTCGTCATTAATTTTCTGCTCTGGAAAGGAAATTTAGAGAGCTTTCCAGCAGGTAATCCCAGAGGTGATTGTGATGTTCTGCACCAGAGCTTATCTAAATGTGCTGAATATCTCAGTTCCTGCAGTCCTGCGGCGCTGGGGGAGAACTGCCTCTTTTCAAATCTGTCTTTGATGGTGGAACTCCCCTGGACGCAGTCACAGGCCGTGGGGTGACCGTGCTTTGCCATGTGTCGTGCTGAGCCTGCAGTGCAGCACCACTTCAGGGACCCTCCTTGGAGGGGAGCAGCTCCTTCCCCTGGCACTGGAGCTGGGGCTGTGCCTCCCTGCCAGACGGAGCTCTGCGAGGGTGATCACTGGAGCTGGGGGAGAGCTGGAGCACAGACAGTGCTTCCTGATGGAGGGGTGGCCAAGGAGGAGTTCCATTCTGGAGACAGGGCTCTGTCAGCAGTGCTCCCTTGGAACAGGCGCTGGCAAATCTGTCAGACATCTCGTCTGAGCGATACCCCTGTGAAATACCAGAGCTGTCTGGCAGTACGTGTGTGTTGGCACAGCTTCCAGGGGATTAGAAAGCAGCAGTGATGAGAAAAGCTTTGCATTCAGATGCCCAAATCCTTTCTGGCAGTGGGGGGGAAGAAAGGGATGCGTGTTCCATGTTGGAAAGGGACCTCTGTTCTGTGGTACTGACATTCACCTCCGACTTCTTTCCCCAGCGCCTGGGCTATGTTCCTAGACAGACCTCAGCAACGGCTCCAGCTAGTCCTTCTGCCTCCAGCACTCTTTATTCCAGTCCCAGAAAATGAGGAGCAGCGTGCTGAATTTGCCAAAACTGTGCCAGAAAATGTCCAGCCATTTGTGATCTATGAAGAAACCACTGATGTGTGGATAAATGTAAGAGGCTCGGGGCTGGGAGCAGAACACAGGCTGCCCCTTCCTCCCCTCTGTTAACCATCTCCTGTTGATTGGGTGTCCAGTTAAGTCCTTGCTCCAGCAGCTTTGCTACTCAGCAGTTCCAAACTTGGTGTTGAATCAGGGCTTTGATAAAGCAAATCAGTCACTCACAGGTTTCTCATTTTGTGTGGCAGGTTCATGACATCTTCTATCCTTTCATCCAGCCGGAGGGGGAGGAGGAAGAGCTGTGCTTTATCCGAGCCAACGAGTGCAAAACGGGGTTCTGTCACCTGTACAGGGTGACAGCGATCCTGAAGCCAGGCAGCCACGACTGGGTGCAGCCCTGTGTCCGCAGTGAGGGTAAGGGCTGCAGCCCTGGGAGCTCCCCCTCCTGCTGGCCTGGCCTGTCCTTTGGGGAGGGCAGGGATTTATTCTCGTGGTCTCTCTTGTAGATGATTTCAAATGTCCCATCAAGGAGGAGATTGCCCTGACTGGTGGGGAATGGGAGGTGCTGGCGAGGCATGGATCCAAGGTAGGGGTTATTTTTATTCCCTTGCAGTGTCTCAGCTCTGCATTGTCTGCCCCCAGTCCTGGCCTGAGCCCTCCCTTACGCCTGGGACCTGCTAGAACTGCTTAAACTTCATTTTGTTGCTGTTTTTATTGCTGCCTCTGCTTTCCCCAGAAGTGCTGTAGGCCAGTGCACATGGATCTGATTGCCTTCTTAATCAGACTTCGGATTGCTCCTTAGGTAAATCCCAGGAGTGGGTCAGGCCATAAAAAAGGACACAAGTTTGAGGTTTAAGAGCAACAAAGAACCATTTTGTGGAGAAGCTGGGGATTGCTGCCTTTGCTGAGGCATTTTAACTCCAATGAGTTCTTGCAATGTGGAAATGTGTCCTGGCACTCAGACTGAACTCTTGGTCTCCAGCTGATCCCTCAGCAGAGCCTTTAGGAAGAAGGCAGCTGGGGAATATAGAGCAATTTAGAATATGGAGAAGCTGTATCTGTTGTCGCTTGCAGAACAGCCAGAAATGAATTTTTATTAATCTTGTAGAAACCTAGTTTCATTTTTGCTTCAGGAATTAACTCCTAGTCTGATCTTTAACACTCCCAGGTGATTTCTGTCAAAATAAAGACCTTGTCTGTTCATTTCCAATTAATCTGGATTTTCACTTCTCGCTTTTTAAAAGACCAACAGCTCCAAGCTTTTGGTTTCTGCTGCTTTTCTTCAATCTGCAATTAACCTGCTGTCCCTCCCCATGTGGATTCTCACTGTACATGCTGTTGATTTTGGCCACAGCTCTTCCCTGCATGTGTTACGGCTAAAATTGTGTTAGCAGCAATTATTTTGATGCATTTGTTGCTCCACAGGGCTCTGCCTGGTTTTCCTGGCCAATTGAGTTGGATATGTTTTTCCCTTTGCTGTTCACAGGGGTCTTCAAACTGTAGGTTAGCCAGAAATAGAATTTGGAAACTGTAAGGTGGAAAAACAGTTCAGTTACTGTTGTTGGATCAATGCAGGATTTAAAAGCTGTCGCCTCTGTTCCTGCCTCACTGGGTGGTTTTTAGAACCAGCTTTATCTGGACAGTAAAAAACCTATTTTAATGTGTCTCAAAGTTTGGTGCTGAGAGCTGTTAGACTGGTCCTCCCACAAATGGGAATTCATTACCATGAAAGCAGGTACCTGTACCTTTTAATGCAGCCATGCAGGCGGTGGCCAGGTGAGGAGTGGGCTGTTCTCCCAGGGAACAAGGGACAGGAGCAGAGGAAACAGCCTTGCATTGCTCCAGGGGGTTCAGGCTGGAGGTGGGGGAAATGGCTTCACTGGAAAGGTGATCAGGCACTGGGACAGGGCAGCAGGGAGTCACCACCACTGGAAATGTTCAGATGTAGATGTGGGCTAGGGGTGAACAGGGTGCTGCTGGCTTAATGGTTGATCTTGGAGGGGTTTTCCCGTTTTCCAAAGGATTCCATGGTTCTGTAAGGTGTCATATAAGCACAGAATGTTCCTTGTCAAGAGGATGGTTTCCTTTTAACCTGCAGGGAACAAAGCCCAGCTTTTTATGCTCATTAATAAGCAAATGCTTTGAGCCTTTAACAAAAAGGCTGAGGGGCTGCTCCCTGTCACTGCATTGTGTTGTCTGCAGTTCTCTGTGTGCTGTGTGTGTTCTCTGACCCCTCAAGCCCCTGCCCTGAGCAGCCCTGTCGTGGTCTGTGTGTGTTCTGGGCTGGCAGAGGAGCAGAGCTTGTCCCTGCCTGTCCCTGAGCCCTCTCTCCTGGCACAGATCTGGGTCAATGAGGCCACCAAGCTGGTGTATTTCCAAGGCACGAAGGACACCCCGCTGGAGCACCACCTCTACGTGGTCAGCTACGAGTCTCCCGGGGAGATCATGCGCCTCACCACTCCAGGCTTCTCCCACAGCTGCTCCATGAGCCAGGTTTGTTGTTTCTTGGGTTCCCATCTCCTGACTGCCGGGGATCCTAACTGGGAATGGCAATGACTGTGGCCAGTAACGAGTCCTGAGCGCTGCTCCAGATGTGGGCAGTGCAGGACCTCGTTCCCTGACTCTCCTGTGTTCCCTGCCAGAACTTTGACATGTTCATCAGCCACTACAGCAGTGTGAGCACTCCTCCCTGTGTGCACATCTACAAGCTCAGCGGCTCCGACGATGACCCGCTCCACAAGCAGCCCAAGTTTTGGGCCAGCATGATGGAGGCAGCCAGTAAGTCCTGGAGAAGGTGCCAGTGGGGCCCTTCAGGGAGAGCTCTCCCAGGAGTGGTGGGGAGGGAAGATGAATTGTGTTACCTTGTGGGGGAGATACTTCTCACTCGCCCAGGAAATGCTGCCTGGGCTTTTGAGGTGTTTCACACATTGAGCAAAGGTCATGCTCAGGGGTGTACAGAGTTGACACACCCACAAGGATGTGGTTTTACTGTGGAATTACCGAGTGCTTTAGGTGAGAATGGACATTAAAGTTCATGTTTTCATGCCCTGCCATGGACAGGTACATCTTCCACTAGTCCATGTTTCTCCAAGCCCTGTCCAACCTGCCCTTGAACACTTCAAGGTGTTTTTTTGCTAAGTCTTGGTGTGGTTTGGTGCTGAAGGAACCCTGCCCAGGCTCAGGTTTGGACAGAGCTGGTTCAGGGGGTGTCAGCAGAGCCTGCTCAGTCCCTCAGCACTGTGTGTGATCCTCCTGCTGCAGGCTGTCCCCCAGACTACGTCCCCCCAGAGATCTTCCACTTCCACACCCAGTCAGACGTGGAGCTCTATGGAATGGTCTACAAACCCCACGATGTCCAGCCTGGCAAGAAGCATCCCACGGTGCTCTTTGTGTACGGAGGCCCTCAGGTAATAACTGGGGAACTTCTGGGCCCAGGGCTGGGGCTGCTGCCCAGGGCAGAGTTCTGTCAGTTGTGCATCAAGACTTGCACTTAGCAATGTCACAGAATCATGGAATGGTTTGGGTTGGAGTGACCTTAAAGCCCATCCAGTCCCACCCCTGCTGTGGGCAGGGACACCTTCCATTATCCCAGGTTGTTCAGAGATCCAGGCTGGCCTTGAACACCTCCAGGGGTGGGGCAGCCACAGCTTCTCTGGGCACCCTGTGCTAGGGCTTCACCACCATTACAGCAAAAACCTTCCTCCTAATATCTAAACTTACTCCTTTTGTCCCTGTGTTTGACCTCTGCTTCAAACCTCAGATGACTTTCCCAGCGTGTGCTTTGATTTCCATGCTCTGATAGCTCAATGAGTGGCTGCTGTCCAGCTCAGGATCCTCCACTGACACAGGAAGGCACTGGAAGGCAGCTGCTCAGCTCTGAAGCTCTTCCTCCCTCCTTGTGCAGGTGCAGCTGGTGAACAACTCCTTCAAAGGCATCAAGTACCTGCGGCTGAACACGCTGGCATCCCTGGGCTATGCTGTGGTGGTGATTGATGGGAGGGGATCGTGCCAGCGAGGCCTCAAATTTGAAGGGGCCCTGAAAAATCAAATGGTAACGTCCTCCTTGTACTGGGGAATATCTGATTGTTTGTTTGTCCTTCCTAAAGGTGGTGGCTGCTTGTTTCCTGTGTGAGTGTTCCTGCCTCAAGTTTATAAATTTTTCCAGTCTGCTAACATGAGCCTCCTCGTTGCCTTTCAGGGTCAGGTGGAGATAGAGGACCAGGTGGAAGGTTTACATTATGTAGCAGAAAAATACGGGTTCATCGACTTGAGCCGGGTCGCCATCCACGGCTGGTCCTACGGGGGCTTTCTGTCCCTCATGGGGCTCATCTGTAAACCCAACGTCTTCAAGGTGAGCCTGCACGTGGGGCTGGCACCTTTGGGACACTTGGCTCTCACAGCTTCTGTCCCTCCTGGCAGCTGGAATTGGTGTTTTGGCTGGTTTGTGGTGGACAGGTGGAAATGTCCCCCTGTCCTTCCTGTAGCTCCCAGCTCCAGTCCCGTGTCCTGCTGCAGCTCATCCCTGGCTGGGGCTGGAGCAGGATGGCCCTGGGATGGGCTTGGTCTGCCATACAGGGAAATACTGATGTGCTGCTCCCCATCCCGAGTGCCCTGTACACTTTCTGGATCATTCACAAGTCCTCCTTGCAGAGGGGAGGCCTTTTAGTGCTGATGTGCAGGAATTTGCCCCACTGTGACCACAAGAGGAGCAGCAGGAGGGGGAATCTGGGTTCTGTGTGGGATTGCTGAAGGAGAACCCTGATCTGAGTGACAGAACAGCCCAGAGCCTGCTCTTTCCTGGCTCTCCAGGAGAGCAGGGAACACCTGGGCTGCTGAGCAGGCGATAATGGAGGCCGTGTGGTGCCACCTCTCTGTTTGACAGATTGCCATAGCAGGTGCCCCTGTCACCGTGTGGATGGCCTACGACACCGGCTACACCGAGCGCTACATGGACGTCCCCGAGAACAACCAGCAGGGCTACGAGGCTGGCTCGGTGGCACTGCACGTGGAAAAGCTTCCCAACGAGTGAGTACCTGCCCCAGACCTGCTCCTGGGCCTGCTCAGTGCCACCTCTGCTCAATCCCAGAGGAATGGAGGGGTTCTGATCCGCTTTAACTCGGCAGCAGCTGAGCCAGAGCACCCCCAGCCCCTGCCAGGGAGGGCTTGAGGCCCGTGGCCATGGCCTGGCACTGCTCTTGCTTGGGTTTGGCTTGTCCAGCTGGCAGCTCTTTGCTCAAACCCGCTGCAGAGCTTTTATCTGGTGCCTCATCGTGTTTTCCATCTGGTTTCTCATCCTGTTTCTCTCCTTATCTCTCATCCCATGTCCAGGCCAAACCGTTTGCTGATCCTCCATGGCTTTTTGGATGAAAATGTGCACTTTTTTCACACCAACTTCCTGGTATCGCAGCTAATCCGGGCTGGAAAACCTTACCAGCTGCAGGTAGGAGGGACAGGAGCGGGGAGGGAAGGTTCCATCAATGTGGAGAAGGATCCCTGCTGTGTGTTGTGGGGATGGGAGGAGATGGAGACAGCTCCCGCACATCCTGTTGTGGTGCTGGTGGCAGTCAACACCTCGTGGACTGGAGAGGAGGCCGGGAGGTGGCACTGTGGCTGTTCCATGGCTGGCAGATGTGGCATGTGCAGCAGGGCCGCTGCCCTGGGGCCTGGAACTTTCCTCCTCCACGAGCTGTTCTGTCCCACCTGGGAGGCTGCAGTGAGGGAGGGGGTGCTCCAGACCTTCCCTGGCACAGGTTTGTCCTGCTGGAGACTGGCTGGAGGGAGCAGGGCTGAGGGGAGGGAGTTGTGTCCCTGCTGAGTGACCGATGCCCCGTGTCTGCCCCGGCACAGATCTACCCCAACGAGAGACACAGTATTCGGTGCCCTGAGTCAGGAGAGCACTACGAAATCACGCTGCTGCACTTTCTACAAGAATACCTCTGAGAGCACGAGCCTCTGCAAACTGGACACTGACAGCTCACCTGCCCCGTGCCCTCCTGCTCCCCGGCAGCGTCCAACCCAGAGCACAAGGGGCTGAGTGCCCACGTCGGGCTGGGGGTACCCCCAGGCCAGGGGGAAAAGCTGGAGGGCGCCTTCCCTTTGGACAGTGCCACCTTCTCTCACTTTCCATGCTGGAGGTCTGCCCCTGCTCGGCTGCTCGTCCTCCTCCTCTCCTCCAGCCTGGCTGTTCAATGCTTTTTTTGCTGCTACTCCCTCTCTCCTGGGAATCAATGGACAGTGGTCTGTGTCCTGAGGCTGAGGTTTGTGTCCATCTCTCTCTCCCCAGTCCCTTTCTCCTTCCACTGCACCTGTGCAGTTCCCAAACTCTCACCTGCAAGAACTCAGTGCCTGTGTTGGAAACGGAAGAGCCGAATCAGAAGCTGCCTTAAGCCAGGAGTGTGAGGGAAGAGAGAATTACCTACTGCTCACCTGGGGATCTGGTCTGTGTCCTGGCCCTTGCTGCCACACTGGAGCCCTGGGAGGTGAAGAGAGGTCTACAGAAGCATGCAACACTAGTCTTTTTTATATATATATCTATTTTCCAGTTTAAATTTGCAGAGCAGATGGAGGAAGTGGCCGGGGCCGGTAACAGCGTCCTCTGATCCTTCCTCTCATGGCCGCTCTCACACAGAGTTGTGCCAACAGGTAGCACTGGCAGCTGGCTACAGCCAGAGCCTCTCTCCAGAGCTCACAGCAGCATTTGGGTTTTTGCAACACAAGATGGATGATATTTATGCAAATCCTCCCTCCCTCCGTTCTCTGTGCCGCCTCCCGACCCCCCTTGTCCATCCCCGAGCTTTCCCATGTGCACTGAAATTGGCTGTGCTTCAGTTCTCTGCGGGTCAGTGACTGGTCCCCTTGCCCGTCTACTCAGCAATGCTCTCTCCTGGTTTTTATTTACCTGGGCAACAGGAACTGCAGTTCTGGGGAGGGGGATTGAGCAATCACACCTCAGGGGAGCACATCCCCCCCTCAAGCCAAGGGTTCTGCCAGGGGCAAAACGAAAACTCAAACAAAACCCACCCAAATGAACCACGTTGACTTGCCCTGGAGTATTTTAAGTGCGTATTATGAAAAGAAAATATTTTTATGGATTCTTATTCTTTTATAATTATGAGTGTAAGATGTAGCGACTCATTAAAATATTGGAAAGAGACGTGGTGGCTGCTTTGGGGGGCGGGAGGAAGCAGCAGCTGCTGCCACAGCCAGAGCAGCTCTGCTGAAAGCCAAGTGCTCTGTTCTTTCTGTGCCGAGTGCTGGAGAGAATATTAAATCCCTGCTGTTCCTCGGGGGAAGCGTGATCCAAGTGAGGGCTGGGAACCCTGGGCTGTGTTCTTGGCTCTGTGTGACCTTGAGTGAGGCAGCAGCAGCCTGGGGTGGGCACCTCCCTCCCTCCCTCCCTCCAGTGGGACTGGGGGCTGCACCTGCTCTGGTCCCGCTCTGGGACTCACGGGGCTGGGCCTGCCTCTGCTCACCCTCCCAGCTCAAAGCTCCCCAAACCCGGCCTTGCTTTGCCCTCCTCCATGGGAGCCGGTGTTAATTAACCTGCTCTTAATGCCCTGAGGGTGCTGCTTGATCTGAACACAAACTTCTTCAGTTTAAACTTCTTTTAAACTGCTTTTTCCTGTCCCCAAAAAGCCGAGTGTTTCTTAAAATGTCCTAAAACACTCTTGTCTACAAGAGTTTGCAGATCTGTTGGCTCCTCTGATCCCTCAGCTTGCTGCAGGATTGTTTGGCGCCCTAAAAAGGGGCTGGTCGTCTTCTTTTGGGGATTGAGACTCCTGAGAGGAATTAGCTGGGAGATCTCCTGGGAGGAGGAGCTGTTCCTTCTGGAACAGGCTCTGCTGGAGATTGAAATACAAATGATGTGGGAGGCCCCCAGGCGCTGTCCCGCGGGGAAGGCGATGGGAACAGGGAGCAGGGTGGCTCTGGGTGGAGGATTTGCAGCTGGAGGATGAAGCTGAGTTAATTTCCTGAGTGGTAATGACAGAGGAAGCAGCAGGTGCTGGGGAAACCAGGCAAAAAAGGCTCTTCCTCAAGAAGTTGGGACTTGAGAGTGGCTTGGGAGGCATTTCTCTCCCAAAAACCCACCCTGTAGGGCTTTATTTTTAGGTGGATTGTGTGGAGGGAGAACAGATGTTCTTGAGGACTTATTTTTAAAACAAATTCACTCTTCAAGCTACAAAATTAGCTCAGAAAAGTCATTCCTTGCCCTGAAAGATGCTTGAATGGAAAACTTGCCGGCATCTCCATTCCCCAAGTGGGTGGGATAAAGGTGCGAGGACAGCTGTGGCTGCGGGAAAGCCACGTCAGGGGAAGGTCGGGGTGCTCGGGGGTGTCAGGGGTTTGATGTCTGTGCTGGGCCGTGCAGAGGAACCCCAGGGTCCCCCAAGGACACGGGCTGTGTCTGTGCTGGCCAAAACAATCTGTAAATCCATCTTGGACAATCCTCTCGGAGGGATCACAGCCAGGACAGCCCTCCCTCCCTCCCGCCCTGCCAACCCACAGCTGCTTCCTTCTGGAAACTTCTGTTCCTGTGCAGCAAGCAGCAATTAAAAGTGCCTTGGTTAATTGGCTGGTGCAGCCAGGGCCTCGTGGTACAATCGTGGCCTCATGGGATGGGTTGGGTGGGATGAGAATTGAAGCCCATCTTGTTCCCGGACACCTTCCAGGCTGCTCCAAGCCCCATCCAACCTCGATGCTCCCTCCAACCATGCTCAGCATTCTCCAGGCCTTCCCTCACAGCTCGGCCATCCTGCTGTCCTCTGTCGCCATGGACGCTTGTCACAAAGGCACCTTATCCTCGCGGTCCCTCTATCCCCTGACCACAGGGCCTCTTGTCCCCAATGTCCCTTGTCCTATTGTCCCTTGTCCTCGATGTCCCCACGTCCTCCTGTCCCTCCGGGGTCCCCGCGGGTTTGGCGGGCCCGGGCTCCTGCCCACACCCAACATGGCCGCCGCGCCACCGCCGGGCTGGCCCCTGCCGGCCGCCATAGCCTGCGCTTCCTCTCCAAGATGGCGGCGCCCAGCGGGAGGAGCGGCCGGCGCGCGTGGGCCGCGCTGGTGCCCGCAGCCCTGCTGTGCCTGGCGGCCCAGACGGCCGCGGAACCGGGCACGGCCCCGGGCACGGACCCGAGCACGGCCGAGTTCGACGTGCGGCCCGGCGGGGAGGTTCATTCCTTCTCCCGGAGCCTGGTGAGCGGCCGGGAGGGAGGGAGCGGGAGCGGAGAGGGTACGTGCCCCTCGCTGATTGGCTGCACGTCGCGTCACTCATGTCTCCTGCGGTGGGGATTGGCTGGGCGCGAAGGAGGGCGGGGCTAGCGGGTGGTGGGGGTCCCCAGGGCGAGAGGGGTCCCCAAAAAGACGGGGGGGGAACGGGGGGAGCCGGGGGGAACGGGGGGAGCCCGGGGGAACGGGGGTCTGCAGTGGAAGGGGGGGAATGGGGGGAACGGGGGTCTGCAGGGGAAGGAGTCCCCGGGGGTCCCCAAGGAAAGCAGGTCCCCAAGGTGGGACAATCTCTGTAGCGAGGAGACCCCCAGGGATGGGGACCTGCCGTGGATGACGCCCCCAGGAGAAGGGGGGGTTTCCAAAGGGATGAGCTAGCACAAGGGCAAGGAGAAGGGAAGGGGTCTCAGAGAAAGGAGGGTCCTCTTGGGAGGGGGCTCAGCAAAGGAAGGGCCCCAGTGCAGAACGGAATGGGGGTCTCTGGGCACCCCAAAAACGAGTCCTCACCCCAGCGCTCCAGGCAGGAGGAAAAGGCCTCAGAGGGTGCCAGGGGAGGTTCAGGCTGGATATTGGGAAAATTGTTCATGGAAAGGGAGGTCGGGCACTGGCACAGCCGCACTGGGGGGTCCCTGGAGGGATTTAAAGCCGTGTGGATGTGGCACTTGGGGACAGGGGTCAGTGGTGGCCTGGGCAGCGCTGGGGCACTGTTGGACTCGGTGGTCGTGGAGGGATTTTCCAACCTCAGCAATTCCTGGAGTGTGTGGAGGAAAAGCTCGTGCTGAAGCGAGGCTGCTCCTGTTCCTCTCTCTGGCAGGGGGATTACGGCTGCACCTTCACCTACTCGGCCCAGGGCGGCACGAACGAGGTGAGCAGGGCAGGCCCCGGGCACATCCCCGTGGAATCAGCTCCTTTTTCCCATCCTGAAAGGAGAAGGGACTCTGAGCTGTTCTGTGTGGGAGCACAGCCCTGACTGCGGCGAGCAGGGAGCAGAGGGGGCCAGCAGCGAGTGCTGGGGTGGTGCTGGGTTATTTTGGAGCTGCAGCTGGAGGGGAGGGATTGCCCTGCAGGGTTTTCCCCACGCTGACTCCGGATCTTCCCTGTGCAGCACTGGCAGATGAAGGTCGGAGCGAGCGAGGACAGCGGGCTCTTCTCCTGCTCCGTCTGGAGGTGTGTCCTGAGCAGGGGGCAGCGACAGGGACCCTTCTGTGCATCTCTGCAGGGAGGGTTTTCCTCTGCCTGGGGACTTTGTGTGCAGCTGTTGCTTTATAAATTCTGTGATCTCTGCACAAAAGCTGCAGGAGATCCAGAGGTGGCTGTGGGGGGAGGGAGAGAGCCAGGAATCCTTCACTCCTCTGCACCTCCACCCTCTGTGCCGCTGACAAAGGCTCTGCTTTCTTCTTTCAGGCCCCAAGGGAAGTCTTATCTCTTCTTTACCCAGTTTAAAGCTGAAGTGAAAGGAGCCAAGATAGAGTATGCCATGGCTTATGTAAGTCCCAGCTGATCCCGGGGAAGCAGGAGTGTGGGAGGCTGCTATAAAACATGAATTAGACGTGGAAAACATTTATTAGACATCTGTGCCATAAAATGTGCTCCATCATGTCCCTAATTAGAGACTGGTGGCAGGCAGGAGAGGGGCTGCAGGTGGGCAGGCTGCTCCATTGTGCTGCTGCCCTCTCAGTCACAGGGATTTGCTGGGAGGGGGCTCCAAAGGCACCGGGGCACACAGGGAGGCTTGGACTGCCTCAACTAATTGCATGTGACAAAGCAAATCAAACCTCTGCTGCTGTTTGTGTCTGGCTCATTCTTCCATTTCCCAGTTCCCAGGGGTGAGGCTTTCACTCACCCCGAGGACACAAGCCCGGGGTTTGATAGGAAACAGTGAAACAGCCATAGATTTTCCTTCTGATTTCCTCTGTGCACTTAATTCTTCCACTGCACAGAAATCACAGACCCACTCGTTGTCAGTGTGCTGGTTTGGCTTGGTTTGAATGCTGTGAGTTGTTGGGCTGCCTCTTACAGCTCCTTCCTTCCTGTTTCAGTCTCAGGCTGCTGTGGGTGCCCAGAGCGACATCCCCTTAAAACAGGAAGAGTTTGAGATCACTGACACAACAGGTCTGTGCCTGAGGGGCTGGGGGACGGGCCAGGGACCAGTTTAAACTCAAATATCCCCCAGTGCCATGGAGCTGGGGGTGCAGGGCTCTCCATCCACCACTGGCAGCTGGATCTTGTGGGTCCCATCCCAGTTAAATTCCGAGGGTAAGGGGGGCTTTCTCCCCAGCCTGGCCTGTGCAGGAGCGGGAAGAGCAGTGCCCAAACACCCTGGAAAGGGCCCACTGGGGCTGTTTTTTTCCTGCTTTTCCATCTGCTTCTCTCTCTCTCTCCCCAGTGTCTCACAGGGAAGGCAAGTTCCGTTTCGAGCTGTCCAAACTCGTGATCGTAGCAAAAGCCCCCCGTGACGAGCTGTGACCCCCAGGCCAGCCCTGGGCAGGGGGCTCTGCCTGACCAGCGTGGCAGTGAAGGAATTTCCTGCTGACCTGCAGGCTTTTGCTTTTGGTTGGCCAAACCTTTTCTGTTTTCCGTACTGAAACGTTGTGGGGACCGACACGAGGGGGGTTTGGAGGTGAGGACGGATTTGTTCCGCCCTGTGTCAGTGACTCCGTGCTCTGCAGCTGAGAGCTCCCACTCCTCCCGTGCCCCTTCCTGCCTGCCTGAGCTGCTGAGCAGAGCTCCCTGGAAAGGGGCTCCTTATCTGCCTGCCTGGGAAGAGCCTGCAGGGAGATAAGTGCCTGGATTTCAGCGATTTTTCCCTTGCTAAAGGGAAGTTGTTAACTCTGTAGTCTCTGGAGGGGAGATGGGATTTGTCTCTCCACCAGCTTGACAGGAGGAAATAATTAATTGGGGGGGAGGGAGGGATTTGGCCAAAGCTCTGGTTCCATGGTGAGTGTGTGGCTGGGGTGGATCCAGAGCTGGGCCTGGGTGGGGGAAGGCAGAGCAGTTTATTCTGACACAATCAGGAATCAATCCAGGCAACACTTCCACGTCTCAGTACAACCACGGGACTGTTTTATACAGAAAAGTGATTTTTTTCTTATCCAGAGTAATAACAGGGAATGTGCAATTCCTTTCCTGAGTAAATACAGCACAAATAAAGAAATAAAGCATCGTGCTCTGGTCTGAAGCTGCTCTACTCTGTCCCTCCCCTCTGCAGCTGGCTGGACTTTGTTGCTGCTTGGCTGGGAGGAGCTGAGGTGTCCCCCGGGAATCTGGGGGCTGCAGAGGGTTAGGGGGGGACACACACCTTGGCAACAGCCAAGAATTCTGGCTGGGCATCCCTCAGCCCCATCCCAGCACACCTGCCAGGATTGCCAGCTCTGGTTTGTGTCCAGGACACTCCTGACAGCAGCCCAGGGGGGACAGGAAAATCCAGCCCTGCCCTCCTGAGGGACCAGCAGCAGCTCCTGGTGTTCCCCACACCCCCTGTGAACGGGCTGTGCCCCCAGCCCAGGCTGTGTCCCACTGCCACCCCCTGCTCCTGCTGCCAGGGAGGATGCAGAGGAGCACGTGCTGGGAGCAGGATCTCACAAAGTCATGGGATGGTTGGGGTTTGGAGAGGCCTTAAACTCATCCCTTGCCATGGGCACCTTGCAGTGTCCCAGGCTGCTCCGAGCCCTGTCCAGCCTGGCCTTGGGCACTGCCAGGGATGGGGCAGCCTGTGCCAGGGCCTGCCCACCCTCCCAGGGAGCAATTCCTTCCCCATGTCCCACCTAACCCTGCCCTCTGGCAGTGGGGAGCCATTGCCCCGTGTCCACGCAGATCCAGGAGCTGCTGGGCCATTGGGCAGGGACAGCACAAAGCCCAGGCCACAGAGAGCCACCACCCCCAGGGGCAAACCGTCCCCAGGGCTCATTTTGTCACTGTCACCACTGCTGGAACCACCTCACGGAGCTCCCAGGCCACACGGGTGAGTTTATTGAAATAACTCATCAGGGCTACAGAGTTTGCTAAAAACCAACATCACTCAGTCAAGGGCATGGAAAAGGGATGGAATCCCAGGAGAGCTTTGGGTGACCCCCAGGAGAGCTTTGGGTGACCCAGGGCAGCGCGGGAGCTGCCAGGTGGCACCGGGGGTGGGAGCTGGGTGTGGGGTCACTCCCGGGATCCAGGGCAGGAGCAGCTCCCTCCCAGCTCTCCCCCAGGCAAGGAAGGATCCTCCTGCTCTCAGGGACTTGTCTTTGAGGACACCAAAGCCCGTGCAGAAGCCTCTTCCTGCCTGAGGCAGCGCAAGTCCGGAGCAGGATTTGCTCCCATCGCGTTGTGGAGCTGCTGGAAGAAAAGCACGGAGTTCCACAGCCCTGCAGTCATGGAGACTCAAACTGTTCACCTCAACCGTCCCACCTGCTCAGAGACACCTCACAGGTGCTTCACACCGCGAGTCTTTGGTTCAGTTTCCCCCTAGAGGGTTACAACAACAGAGTTCAAGGCAAAGAGTCCAAATTCTTGGACTCTGAGCTAAAGGCACTTGGTGGGCAAAGGAAATCAAAGTGTCCAGCAGGATCCTGCACCCCAGGATGCCCTGGGGAGGGCTGGGCCCAGCGCAGGGAGGGGTTTGCAGACCCTGGGCAAGGGGGAGACACAGTCAGGAGGTTGAGTGTCTTGGAGAAGCGAGGAGAACACGAGTGAGCGCTGCAGAGACGAAGAGGGGATGGCGAGCCCGGTGAAGGTCAAAGCAGACGTCGCATTTCGGCCTCACGGGGGGCAGAGTGCAGCTGCCTGGGCCACCCTCAGATGTTGTCCTCCTCCAGCATCTTGTTGACCCCTTCGCAGATCCTCTTGAGGTGGGTGCGGTAGGGCTCGGCCGGGCCGTACAGCGCCGACAGGAACTCGTAGTCCGCAAAGTGGTTGAAGACGTGGTTGATGCGCGAGTGGGACTTGGCCGTCAGGTGCCCGTTGACCGCCTGGTGCAGCAGGTCCCGGCACTCGGTGAGGACGCTGGACATGACCCTGCGGTCGAAGGTGAAGTCTATCTGGTGGAAGCTGACGGCCGTCATGGCCAAGGTGTGAACCTTCTTGCGGAAGCGCTCCATGACCAGCAGCTCCTCGGGGCTGAACTGCCCGTTGCGGTAGAGAACCCCCAGCTTCATCACGATCTTGATGAGGTTTTTGATGATCTTCTGGGCCTCTTTGCGGTTGCGGGTGTACTCCTTGGTGGCCCGGTACAGCTCATCCAGGATCTCGCTGCTGGTGTCGTCGATGAAGGCGTTGGCGATGGTCTTGGTGGCCATTTTGCTCAGGAGCTTCTTCTGGGCCTGCAGGGCCAAGTTCTTGGTGCTGAAGGTGTCCATCTCTGCGGGGGAAGAGGCACACACGGCTCAGTCCCTGCTCCGCTCCATCCCCATCTCCCCTGAGTGTCCCTGTCCATGGCAGGGTGTGGAGCTCCATGAGCTTTAAGGGCCCTTCCCTTCCCACCCAAACCATTCCATGATTCCATCATTCCTCACCTCCCCGTGCAGGTTTTTGGCAGGAGAAAGAGCATCTCCAGGCAATGGCGAGACTGAGGGAGCTCCTGGGTGCCAGGGAGAGCTGAGCTCACCCCCAGCTTTGGTTGGTGGCACCAGTTTCAGGCTGTTGCCACCTTCCTTGTCCCAAACGGTGCAGAGGCTGCAGCGAGCGGGGTGTCCCTACCTGAGCCGCGAGCCTCCATCGCGGTGTCCCTCCTGTCACCGACCCCTCCCTCCTCCCCGTGCAGGAAGGACTCTTGCCCCATGGTTTTAACATTTTTCCTTCCTTAAAACCTGACTCATTTCCTGCAGGGTGAGCTGGGGACAGCCCAGGTGGCAGCTGAGTCACCCCCGATGCCATGTGCGGCATCCACCCGGTGCTGGCCGCGGCTGGAGCGGCACAGCCGGTTTGCAGCAGGCAGCAATGGCGTGGGAGCCCTTTTCCCCGGCACTGGAACACCCACACAAGCTCAGACCTGTTCTGCCGCTGCCCCGGCCTCCTCTGGAGGTGAATAATTCACCCCGACAGGAGCCTCAGCTCCAGCCCAACTCCCACATCCCGGCGGGACCAAATCCATCACCTGGGGCAGAGCACGGCTTTAAACTCTGCTGGCAACGATTAAAACGCCGCCGACCCTGGAGATGCATCTTGGCCTGGGAAACCGCAGAGCTACAAATCACAGGGAGGGGAGAACAGCGGGAAAACAAGCGGGATGGATGGGCAGAGCTGGGAGCTGCTTATGCAAGAGCCTGCACATGGCATGGACAGCCTGGCAGAGCAGGACGGGATCAGCCTATAAATCCATCCCCAGGGAGGGGAGAGGAGATATTTCAGGTGAAGGAGAGGAGATATTTCAGGTGAAGAATGCTGCTGGTGTGAGGATGGGTTAGGATAAATTGCTCATGGAGAGGGAGCAGGTTTAGATTTGATGTTAGGAAGGAATTCTTCCCTGAGAGGATCCCTGGCAGAGGTGCCCAGAGCTGCTGGGGCTGCCCCTGGATCCCTGGCAATGCCCAGGGCCAGGCTGGACAGGGCTGGGAGCTCCTGGGACAGTGGGAGGTGTCCCTGCCATGGCAGGGGTGGGATGAGATGAGTTTTTGGTCTTTCTCCAACCCAAGCCATTCCATGCCTCCAGGTTTTGTCACAGAACCGGGTCTGTCCCCATCACAGGCAGCTCTGTCATCCCCCCTGGCCAAGCTGAATGTCCCAGACCCCTCTGGGGACCCCCAGTCCTGCTCCCACCACTCTGCAGGACACCCCAGGCTCGGGAGCAAATCCCAGCTCCTCAGGGATCCCCTCCTGTGGGGAGCTCCCCCGGCCAGGCCGATGGTGCTGAGCCCCAGCTCCTCGAGCATCTCCCAGCCATCAGCTCCCAAACCCGAGGGCAGCCAAGGCTCCGTGGGGACGAGAATTCTGGGGGCAGTAACGGAGCTCCGCCTGCAGGGTTATTTACAGCCCTCAGGAAAAACACGGAGGTTTGGAAGCATTTCCTACCATGGGAAAACATTGATTTTTGTCAGCCTGAGCCTCGAGCTGAGGCTCTTGCACTTAATAAGACAAAAATGACAGTGCAGAGCCTGGTGACAGCTGCTCCCAGGTCAGGCTGGTGGATTCCCAACGGCTGCATCCGTGATCTGAGCCCGGAGGGAGGGATGGGCAGGATGGGCAGGATGGGCAGAGGCAGCTCCATCCCCTCTGCCCTGGCTGAGGGTGCTCACTTCACCCACACCAGGCATCCTGGCCGGAAGGAGCCGGGCTTTGCTGCGGTGTTGACAGCCTGGAATTTCCCTCCCCAGGACTGTGGGGTGCCCTGGGAACGGTGCCTGGACAAATTGGAATTCCCACACCCGAGCTCTCCCTTGTGTGACCACAGACATAAAGAGAGTGCAAACTCCACCTCCAGAGCACATGAAAAATAGGAAGTGCCAAGTCCTGCTCCCAAATGCCAGCTGGGATAATGGATCAACCCTCTGCTCCCTGCACCAAATAACACCCGGCTGCTCACAGCCCTCCCCTGCTCCAGGACCAGGAGCATCGCTCCAGGGGGGAAACTGAGGCACAAAGCATTATGGGGGGGGTCAAGGGACCTCAAAAGTGGTAGCGGCAGGTGTGGGGATCCCAAAAATGCAACCAGTTCCCTGCCCAGTGCCCAGGGTCGGCTTCATGGGCTGCTCCCTGCAAAGGCCAAGGAAAGCCAGGCTCACCTCCTGCTGGCTCCCGCTGTGCCAGGACGGCTCCCCCGGCACCTCCACACCACACTCGGCCTGCCAGGACCTGCTGAGTCAGCAGCAGCAGCAGATTTCACCGGAACGAGCCGTTTTCCTGCTGGGAAGGGCCCCACGACCCCATTGTTCACGAGGGGCTGCTATCAGTGCGAGAGTCGAGCTTTGCCCCGAGCAGCCAACTGCAGCCCGAAATAACCCACTTCGCTTCCTTCCTGTCGCTCAAGTTTCCAGCCCGGCTCAGGGCTAGACTGCCCCCCACCCCCTTCTTCTTTTTCATGAAAACGCCCTAAAAAACAGCTTCTTCTTCTTCTTCCGAACTGGAGCAGCCGAGTGCTGCTGTCACCGAGTTCCTCCCTGCTCCGGAAGAGTGCGGCAGGGCTGTGGTCCCAACCGTGGCTTTGGGGACAGCTACAGCCCTTTCTTGGAGGGTTTCCACCCATTTTGGAGGTTTCTGGGGAGTCTTGCAGCCCTGAGCAGTGGTGTGAGGGTCCCCTGGGGACACCGGTGTGCCGTGCCCGTCTCTGGTTTGGCTCTCCCCTCACTGGCCTTGCACCTCAGCCAACACCCAGCTGTGACCTGATTTCCCCAAAAAACCTCTCCCACCCCACCGAGGACACAAGCATCAGTGAAAGCTCCTGTCTGAGGGGGGAAGACAGGATCCTGTCACCCTGTGGTCACCTGGCGCCGGTGGCACCAGGGCCGAGCTGCCAAGTGAGCGCCATCCAGAGCTCCTTTATGAAGAGGAGCCAAACCCAGCAGTGACACCATCACATTTCTCATTTTTACCTGTCCCAAAGACCCCTCTCCCTGCCTGTCCCTTTCACCTGGTTCCCAGCAGCGGCTCTGTGGGCTCAGTCCCCCGAGCCCCCCCAGTTCCCTTGGCAGCAGGTGAATATTTCATGCAGGAAAGGAAAAGCACTTAAATAATTCATGGAGCAGCGCAGAGGGGGAGGCTCCACAAAGCTCCAGCTCAGAGCAGAGGCACCTTTGCCTCCTCTTCCTCCTCCTCTCCCTCCTCCACCTTCCCACCGTGGCCGCAGTAACTTGGATTGTCTTGCTACAAGTTTCCTCCGACATGGAAACATCGTTTCCCAACAGGATAAACACAGAATAGCGGCGATTTCCCTGGATTTCCCTGCATCCCACAAGCCGCTTTGGGAAACAGCCCCGCTCTGCACCTCCTCATTCCCGGTGTCCCCGGCCCCGTGGCTGAGCGCCAGGCGGGTGGATGGGATCCCTCTGCTCCGCTCTCCGTCCCCCGGCATCGCTTTCCCCGCGCTCCGACCCCCATTAATTAATTAAACCTCCTGGATTACCGGAGCCGGGTCGGAGCGCCGGGCAGTAACCGGAGAGCCCCGGCAGCGTTCCCAGCCCGTCCGTGCCCCCGCAGCCCCCAGGCCCCGTTCCCGGCGGGGAGAGCGGAGGAAGAGGAGCGGGAGGAAGGACGCGTGCCGGGGGTTGCCATGGGTGCAAAGAGCAGCCGGAGACGCCGGCCCGGGCGCGTGTGTGCCCAGCGGGGCGAGGCCAGGAGGAGCCGCAGGGTAAACACCTCGAAAAGCTCCTCTCCCGGCGAGGTGAGCCCGCGGCCGCAGCGGGGACTCTGCGGGAGCTGCGCTCCCGGAGCGGCGCTCGGCACGGCCCCGCCGCTGTTCCCCCTCCTCCGGCACCGGGGGCTGAGCTCCCATCCCCAAACCTCCCTCCGCGGGCACCGCTGCGGTGGGAACCCGCTGCACCCACGGGAAGGAGACGGTTCTCGGTTTTGCCTGAGAATTCTGATCCGCCCCGGCAGCTCCGACGTGTCTGTGCAAGGAACCGAGCGGCCCCGGCCGAGGGGGCTCCGGCGATGCCAACCCCGGGCGTGGGTGGGGAACCCCCGGCAGCGCTTCCCGTGGGAATGGGATCCCGGGATCCGCGTGGAGCCGGGCTCAGACACGGCAGGGCTGAATTGAGGATCTGCTGTGGCATCGAGGAATTCCCCTGGGATTACCGTGCCCCGGGGGGCAGGCAGCTGCCAAACTGGAGAGGAGGAGGAGGAGGAGGAGGAGGAATGGAGTTTATTTTAAGGAGAGAAGGAGGAGGAGGAAGAGGAGAAGGAATGGGGGTTATTTTATGAAGAGGAGGAGGAAGAGGAGGAGGAAGAGTCGGAAGAGGAAGAAATGGGGTTTTTATGGAGAAAAAGCAGAGGAAGAAGAGGAAGAAGGGGGTTATTTTCCAGAGAGGAGGAGGAGGAAGGGGGGGTTATTTTGGAGCATCTGTCTTCCCTTCCATTTCCTCCTTTTCTTTCTCCAGCTGCCATCAAGCTGCTCTCTCTGGCAGCAACTTCCTTTCTCCTTCGCTCGGAGCAGACGGAGACTTATGGGGAAGTAGAAAACAGAGGCTGGGAGAGGGGAAACTGAGGCCAAACCACCATCCGTCCGTCTGTCCGGCTGCGGCGGGGGCCAGGGCGCATCACATGCTTCCTGCCCCGGGATCAGGAGGACAAAGTCGCTCTGGGAGGGAGGAAAACTCCATGGGACAATTCGGATCCAACACCTCGGAGTCAGCCAAGAACGGCCCAAAACGGCCCAAATCCGTCCCCGCTTCAGGGGAGGATCAGTCAGGGTTGGGAGGTTTTACACCCAGCCCTTGCCCCGGGACGGCTCTGGCCTCTCCAAAGGGATTATTCTTTCCAGGAATCGAGGGATTTCATCCTCTGGAGCGCAGGGGTGGGAGGAGGGATGGGCGATGCTCGAAGCCAAGTGCTGCCATGGGGCACCCGGCCCTCCCTGGCCGTGACAGCCCCACGGGGGTGGCTCCGGTGCCTCCTCCCAGCTCCCGTTATCCAGCACCCGCCGGACACTGCGCTCTCGCATTTCCCTTGGATCTGGGGGGAAATCGCCCTTTCCCCGTGTTTTATCCACCTGGGAAAGCTGAGGCACATCCAGGGGCTGCCGGGGGCAGCTCCGGGCTCTGCCCGTCCCGCAGCTCCCGCCCCTCGCGGCTCCCCAAACCCTCCTTTCCCGCCGGGGCTCCCGGTGACACCGGGGAGGGGACACACACGGATGATTCCCGGGGTGAGGAACGAGAGGCTTCGCCCCTCAGTGCAAGCACAAAACGGGCCGGTACCGAGCGCTCCCGGCCCCACGGACCGGGGAAGATGGGAGGAACCGGGAGGTACCGGGAGGTACCCGGGGAACCAGCCCTTACCTGCAGCCTGCCTCGGGGAGAGCGGCGCCGGGACCGGGACCGGGGCTGCTCCGGTGCCCCCGGTGGGGCGGGACGGGGCGGGGCGGGAGGAGCGGGACGGGGCGGGAGGAGGGTCCCGTTTCCCTCGGCGCCTCTCCCTGCCTGGCGGGCCCCCGCAGCCACTACCAGTGCCCGGTGTCCTATGTCTGGTGCCAGTTCCCGGTGTCCGGTGCCCGGTTCCCGATGTCGGTTCCCAGTTCCCGGTGTCCGGTTCCCGGCTCTCAGTGCCCGGCTCCCGGGGCCGGTTCCCGGCTCTCAGTGCTCGGTTCCCGGTGCCGGTTCCCGGCTCTCAGTGCCCGGTTCCCGGTGCCGGTTCCCGGCTCCCAGTGCCCGGTTCCCGGTGCCGGTTCCCGGCTCCCAGTGCCCGGTTCCCGGTGCCGGTTCCCGGCGGGTCGGGGCCTCCCGCCCGCGGCCGCTGCCAAGTCCCGCGCGGGGCCGGGAGCGGCGGGGGCGGGGCTGGGGGCGTGTCCATCGGGCAGCGCCATCCAATGGCGGAGCGGGGCTTGCTACGAAGAAGCCAATGGGAGCGCGTGAATGGGGAGTGGGCGGGGCCTGACGGGCGCGCCCCCGTGGATCCCGCGCGCGTGGGCCGGAGCCGGTAACGCGCGGGGGGCGGGCACGGGGCCCCCGCAGCCTGCACGGGGTGACAGGGACAGGGGTGGGTGACAGTGACACGGGTGGGTGACAGGGACACGGGTGGGTGACAGGGACACGCTGGGTGAGAGGATCACGCGTGGAAGCGCTCGGGACGCCGGGCGGGCTCCGCGGCGCTGGCGAGCAGGAGCTGAGGAGGGCGCTGCCGGACCGGGCTGAGCGTGGGCAGAGCCGCGGGGTCTCGCAAAGCTCCCCCTCCTCTGCTCCCCGCGGCCTCACGAGGGGATGTGACACCCGTAGGAAGAGGGGAAGGCGTGGGCGCTGCCGGCCGAGGGCAGCGTGTGCGGAAGTGATTCGGCCTGGGGGTCGTGGCTGTCAGTTCTTCCCGGTGCTGGGGACCCCCGACACTCCAGAGATTCGGAGCTCCCCAGCATCGGGGGTGTCGGAGCGCCCTTCCTCTTCCTCCTCCCGGCTCAGAGGGTAGGAGCCGCGGCACGAGATCCTAATTCCCAAAGGTGGCATTAAACAGATTAAAAATGGGATTTAGAGCGGATTAAAGTCTGGATTAACGGGAGCCTTGACTTGAATCTTGGTCTCACGCAGCGGCTGGAAAGCGAGCCCCAGATCCTCGCCAGCCCCCCCGGTCCTGCTGCCCCCGCCCCACGGCAATGCCCGACACCCCCGGGGCATCGCCCCCACTCCCAGTATCCCCGAGGATTTGGTCTGGTCCCAGGCCGTGCCGGAACAGCCAGAGCAGCTGTCGCCGCCCCTCCGAACAGTTGTGGCACCACCGTGCCAGGCACAAATCCCGCTCCGGGCTCGTCTGGTCCCGGGGGCCACCAGGAGCCGGGTCTTGTGTCCCCATTCCTGCCTCGTCCTGCACCCCCATCACTGTCCCACCCCACATTCCCATCGCTGGGACCCCCCCGCAGCTTTTCTGAAGGTGTTCGGAGGGTGACGGGGAGGGCCGGTGCACCCCGGTGTGCCCAACACCCAGATCCCACAGTTCCCAACTCGGGAAGGATCTCGGGGGTGTCCCCACGTCCTGCAGAGCTCCGCACCTCCCTCCAGCCCCGGAGCAGCGGCTGGGGGTGCTTGGCTGGGCTCTCACGGGGGGAGCCCCCACAAATCCTCGTCTCTGCCTGGAGGGCGCTGCCGCGAGGATGGAGCTGCGGGTCAGCGGGGATGGGAGCTGGCTCCGCATGAAAACAGGGAATAAAAAAGAGAAGCAGCAGGATCTGGGCCAGCTCCGAGCGGTCTCTCCCCCCGTCCCTCCTCTCCTTTCAGGGAAATGAAATGGGGCTTTGCAGAGGCTCCTCTCCTGCCCGCCGAGCACCGCTCGTCCTCGGGGAGGCGGCACGGCTCATCCCGATCCCTCTGCCGCGGCACATCCCACCCGGACACCCAGCACAGCTCCAGGAACGCCAGTCCCGGCTGCTCCCTCCGGCCGGCTGCGGGGGCTCGGCTGCGGGCAGGGGGGAGCATCCCCAGGGAGGCAGCGCCTGAATAATTCAGGAGAGCTCAGCGGGAGAAACAGGATCCGCTGCCGCCGGGGCGCCGAGGGGAGCTGGGAAGGGCACGGAGCCGCTCTCTGCCCTCCCTCAGTCCCCGGTGTCGCTCTGCCAGGACACCTGAGGGCCCCGGCCCATCAGAGCAGGCTGCTGCTGGCACATCCTGGCTCCGAGAGGCCCCAACACCTCGTTCGGCTGAGCCGGGGGTGTGCAGGGGGACAGGATGGGGACAGGGTGTCCCCATCACCCACCTGTCCCCGTGATGGCGCATGCCAGAGCCCGGCAGCTCCTGGGACAGGGGATGGTGTCGCTCCCCATAAAGCCACTATTGTCACCGGGGCACGTGCGGGGTGGGGGAACCCCCGTGGTGGATCCCGCAAGCCCTTCCCTCTCCAGCATTTTGCATTCCCACTGCTCCCTGCCCGCGCCGCACAGCTGTGCCTGGCCACAATGGCCCCTTCTTGCCGCGTCACCGGCGCCGGCTGCGCTCCCTCGGCCCCTTCCCCGGGGCCGAGCCACCCCGCTGGCAGCCGAGGCGGAAAAATCCATCCCAGTAAAAAAAAAAATCCATCCTGGCAGGCACCAGCTCCGGAGGAGAACCGCGAGCAGGGCACGCTCTCCTGCCCAGTTATCACAGTGATGCTCCAGGATTTTTGCCGGCATTGGATGGAAGGAAAGGGACGATGGAGCTGTGATTAGGGGTGCTGGCAGTACCCGAGAGGAGCTGCTGAGACCATGGGGCTGTCCTCGAGCCGCGGCTGAGGCTGCGGCTCCTGATTCCCGGGGCTGTATCCAAACCGTGCTCCTGGTGCTCCCTCGGGCAAAGGGATCTCCTGGGTCCCCAGGCCACAGCGCCGAGCAGAGCAGTCCCCTGCCACTGCCACCCTCCCCGCTGCACATCTGGCCTGGTGTCACAGCTGGATCGGGCCCCCTGTGCCTCCGTGTGTTTGTTCACAGAGCGGGGAACGCCGAGCCTCGTTAGTTAATTAAAGCTCGATCGAAGCTGTCAGGCAGTGCCGCTCCTCGAGAGGCTGCGAGCGCTCCCGTCCTCCCGGGAAGGGATGGAGGAGGATGCTCCAGGGGAAAAACGCACCCTGGGGAAGAGGTTTCTGTGATTCCCCTCCCTGGGAGGACACGAACTTCCATCCCTGTCTTGGGGACTCTGCTGTGCGGCCCGCCTGAGCATGACCCACTTCCCCGAGCTCAGCTGAGCCCTGGCTGCTTCATTTGGGGCTGGGGGCTGCTGAGAGGGACCCTGGCAGCTGAGCCGAGCCCAGCGCAGAGCCCCGGGCGCGCTCCGGCCGGGACAAAAGCAAATGTAGGTTAAACACAAAGTGCTGCGGCTGCGGCACTCGGAGCCCGCTCGGCCGCACGGGGGGGCCGGGGCAGGCGCCCACCGCTGCAATTAGCTAATTGCTCCTGTTCCCTCGCAGAGGATGCTGTTACTGCTCCCTGCTTCACTCTCCATCGGATAAAACTGCCCTGGGGGACACCGTGCCCCCCGCCTGCCCCCCGTGCTCCGCTCAGCGCTGGGGGGCTCGGGGAAAGGGAGCCCCCCAAACCTGCCGTTCCCAGCCCCCCTGGATGGGATCCCCGGTGTCACCCGCTGCGGACAGTGGGGACGATGCCACCAGGGATGGATCTGGCTTTCCCCCACATTTTGGGGGTGTCCTGCTGCCCCTCAAGGTGTCGGGATCCCTCATGGACAAATTCCATCCAAGCTGTTGAGTGGGAACCTGGGGAGCCCGACAAACGACATCGTCAGAGGGGGTCTTTGTGTCACCCTGTGGGACAAAGGGACCCCCAGCCTGGTGGGTGATGGGCGAGGGGACAGACAGGATGCTGATGACATCATCAGAATGGTCGATGACATCATCAGGTGGCAATTACTGGGGGCCAGAGACGGGGCCCCGGGCAGGCTGTGCTGGGACCGCTGGATGTGCAGGAGGAGGAGCAGGAGGAGGAGGACGGTGGCCCCATGGAGCCGTGTTCCCAGCTCATGGTCGCTGGGCCTGTCCTTGTGCTGCTGACATATCGACTGACAACTCTTAGTCAAGTGGATTATTAATTAGCAGCAGAGCTGGCTGGTTAATCCCGGCCGGGCTGGTTTGTGCTGACACAGCCGGGTACCGCGACAGTGCCACTGTGCTGGGCACAGGACACCCAGGGCATCCCGAGGAGAGGGATGGCTGCTGTCCCCGCGGTGGTGGCTTCACCCCTGTCACCCACTGTGACCCAAACCCTGCAAGCTTTCACCCCAAAACTGGAATCGCTCTGGCACAGCAGGGCCGGTGGCTGCCTTGGGTGGGCGCCCGTCTGTGACGAGCCTCCGTGCCATCTGGGCCAGGCGGGGGGAGGTGACATGCGTGTCCCTGGTGCCACACGTGTCCCCAGCCCTTGCCGTGGCGCGGGGCTCCAGCCCTGTCCCTGCCCCCCCCGAGCTCAGGCCACACGTGTGACCCTGTCCCCGCTGTCCCCACCGGGCCGGGGGTCCCAGCGGGCTGGGGACAGGCGGAGGGGGCTGGGGAGCGGCTCCTCCATCCCCATCTGAGCTGTTCTCACCGCAGCTGCTGCCGCGGCTCCATCCCGCATTTCCCTGCGCGTCTCGGCCATCTGCCGAGGGTTTGGGGGGCTGCTCCCCGCATCCCCACCCCGCTGCCGCATTTTGCTCCCCGTTCCGCTGCAGAGCGTTTCATTTCGGCCCTGATCCGTGCCGGGTTCTCTTCCCCGCGATTTCCCAGCCCTAATTAAAGCTCGGAGCGTGTGACGGCGCTTCCCTGGGGATGCTTCCCTTGCTTCCCAGTTCCCGGCAAGATCAAGGGGATAAACCGATGTTGCCGGCGAAGAGAGCGCCGGCGGCAGCTCAGGGAATCGGTGACAAGCCGGGAGCTGGCGGCAGCCGCGGAACCGGAGGAGAATCCCCCCACGGAGCCTCGGGGCGTGCGGGTGCGGGAGCTCTCGGGGTTGTCGAGATGAGGCGGGCAGGTCTGAGCCCGGCTCGGAGCCCATCTGTGGCGGCTCGTGGTGGCCTCGCTGGGTGTGCGGTGACAGCAGGCAGCCGGCTCGCCTGGCCAGGCGTCCCCAGGCGGCAGGAGGGGAGGTTTTGGGGTGCCACAGCCACCTGTCAGTGTGTCCCTGCCTCCCTCCCGCCCCCCACCTGCACCCCGCGATGTCCCCTCACGGCCCAGAGCACCCCTGTGACCCCCGGGGAGGGACAGCTGGGCTGGCACCCGCCCTGGCGAGCCGGGAGAGCCGGGAGAGCCGGGAGAGCCGGGAGAGCCGGGAGAGCCGGGAGAGCGGAGCTGCCTCCTCCCAGGCACCTGCCAAGCAACCACAGCCCGGACATCTGTGCCCGCTGCCAGCTGCCAAGCAGCTGCCCTGGGCACCCGAAAAGCCACCCGCAGCCCCCCGGGGTGGATTCCCAGGCCTGGCAGGGGGACGGCTGCTGCAGGCAGGGATGCTCCGGCTGCCTGGCACGGCTGCTGCCTGCTTAATTGCGCTGAAAGCACAACAGATGGCAGAAGGGCTTCAAGATGTTCTTTTCCAACATTTTGGGCTCCTTTGCTCGCCTTCCTCCGAAACGGCTCCAAGGAGGGAGGCTGGGAAGAGCCCTGTGCGCACGGGGAGGGTCGATGACCCCGGGGACGAGTCCAGGCTCACGGTGCAGCAGGGGAATTAAAGGGAATTAAAACATTTGCCGGGCTCACACTGCGCCGCTTTCTTCCCGCTGTAATCCCCGCGCCTGCCGCCCTTCCTGCCCGCACCTCCAGCACCTGCCCGCTGCTCCCGGGACACAAAAGCCCCTTTGCCGCGTCCCCGGGGCAGCTGCTGGCAGCGCTCGGGTGCTGGGGGGTCACCCCTGGGCCGTGGGGGCTGCCAAGGGACCGCGTGGTTTCTTCCCAGAGATGCGGGTCCTGCCACGCCCCAGGCCCAGCCCCGGACGGTCCCGGCACGGCCCCGAGAGCGGCCCAGCAGGCACCGGGCACCCCGGGACCCCGGGACCCCGAGTCCCGCCGGGACCCGGCCCCGCAGCGAGTCCCGGGCGAGGCTGGAGCCAGCACGGGACCCCCGGGCACCCCCGGCCCCAGGCCCAGCCCGGCCGTGCCGCTCCCCCAGCGGCTCTCGGGGCCGAGGTGCGGCACCACGAGCCTTTGATGAATTATTTATGAGGCAGGTGACCTCATTCATTCAGATTGATTTTCCTCCGTGTCACTCCAATTCCATCACGCTCCTGGAACGGGCGCACGTCAGGTGCTGTGCTGTGGGGACAGGCGGGGGCACGAGGCAAAAGCCTTTTGCCAGCTATTATTATTAGCGTTAATAATAATATTATTAATGATATTAGTACTTTCAGTGTCAGCATTGTTATTGTTAAAATTGAGATTTATTATTATTATTGCTATTATCATCATTAGTAGTATCATTATTGATAATATTGATATTTTTATAGTTGTTACCAGCCTCCTGTCCTCCCCAGGACCCCCGGCTGTGCCCACTCTGCCTCGCCCAGGGCAACAGACCCACATCTGCCTGTGCCTGGGTGGCCCAGGGCCACCAAGGGCCGTGTTGTCACCTCTGCCGGCTGTCCCCAAGCAGGAGGGTGGGAGGTGGCGGCCTGGGTGCCCTCCCCGTGTCTTAAAGATGTGGCTGCAAATGCACCGCTGGGTTAGAGCTGGAGATATTTGAGGCTATAGTTAATTTTAAGTGTTCTCTGTGTTCAACCACTCGCTTGAGCTTATTAAAAGATATATTAAAAAAGTAATGTGTATTTATTTGTGTACACAAATACAAATACTCCTGCGGCCCCTTCCCAGCACTCGCTGCCTGTCTGAGCTCTCTGTGCCTCAGTTTCCCTCCCGGCTGGGCGGGAGGAGCATCCCCGGGGCTGCGGGAGGAAGACTCAGGGAGGACTCGCTGCCTCCGGGGAACCGCCGGTGGGAAAGGCTGAGCCCAGGGATGCGACAGATCCTCACGGGAGGGGACGGAGCGCACGGTGCTGCTGGCCTTGTGACACGGTGGCACTGCGGGACAGCGAACTTCTGCCCTCCAGCACCCCCTGAATTCCCCAGCCGAGCATCCCCTGCCAGGGCAGTCCCCGGACAAAGAACATCCCCCTGGAGAAACAACATCCCCCTGGAGAAACAACATCCCCCTGGAGAAACAACATCCCCCCGGACGAGCATCCCTCAGCCAGAGTATCCCCCAGCTCATCCCCCCGGCTCAGCCTCCCCCGCCGGGCACCCAGCACCGCCTCACGCCCAATTCCCGTCAGGAGCCGCCGAGAGCCCAAATTCTCCCCGCGCCGGCCCTGAGAGCGGCTCGGTGGCAGCTGCCCATCCCCATTGTCACCCGACAATGGGAAGCGCCCAGTCCTGCTCCCCGGGAGTGCCATTAGCCCAAATATTTGCTTCCCGTCTCCAGGGTGACAGGGTTGCCAGCGCTCACCCACATCCCTCCTTTGATCATTTTCCTCTTGATCTTCCGCTCGCCGCTTCCCGGCGCTCCTCCCCGGCGCCCTCGGCCCGTGGGGATGCGGAGCCGGTGGCACCGGGAGCGGCGGTGCGGGAGCCGGGGGGTGCGGGAGGGGAAGGCAGGAGCGGGAGTGATGGGGATGAAGAGCGGAGGATGAAGGCAGAGATGGAGATGAGGGTAAGGGAGATGTCGTGGGGAGATGGTTGTGGCCTTGGGGTTTGTATCAGGTGCTTGAATCTGCAACCACCAACCCCCCCATGGCCACCATCATCCTCCCATGGCCACCATCATCCCCCTTTGAGCATTTCCATGACCAGGGATGGGAGAACAGAGACTTTTTGCTGGGACCACGCTCCCTCCACCAGGAGGACTTGGTTCAACCTGGGCAGGGTTGATCCAGCTTCTCCCACTCCTTCCCCTTGCTCCTCCACACTCTTCCTGGAACAAGTTTTTCCTAGCCCAGGGAGCCAAGCAGACCCACCAGCAGTCCAAGCCTGTTTCTATCTTTCCCAAAGCTCACCCAGGTCCAACACTGGCTCTTAGAGAGGGGGATGGAGCCGGGAAATTTCTCCCAGAATAAGAGGAATTTTGGAGCCAGGTGGGATCAGCTCCAAAATCTCTGGAATTTGGCGGTGGCAGGAGAGGGACCGACAGCGCCGAGCCATTTCTAAGCAGCGTTTTTAAAAAACAAAGTGAAATCTTCGCCAGAAAATGTTATTTCGATCCCTTTGGCAACCACGAGTCGTTTCGAAGCGACGCTTTGTGTTCGGAATGGGACCCAAATCTAAAGGAGCTGGGAATGGAGCCTCTGGGAAAGCTGCTGGGAGCTGGGATGGAGCCACAGCGAGGGCTGGTGGGTTTGGCAGCCGGTGGGGCTGGATCCACACCCCCACGATATCCCCCCACTGTGGGACCTCAGGGGGTGCTGGGGGTGCCACCACCCCTGGGGACAAGCGGCTCCCCGTACCCCTGTGCCCGAGGAGCCGTGGCCCTGTGACCTTCTCCTCACAAACCCAAACCCCTTTGCTCTGCACTGGCCCGGCCCCACACTCCACATCCCCTGGGAAAGAGTAGAATCCCTCCCATGGGGGATCCCATCATGGACCGGCAGGGAGGAGAGGGGACATCAGAGGGGACATCAGTGCTTGGGGCCAGGCGGGACATGGTGGAGAACCAGGAGGGCCCATCAGGGACAAGGCTCCGGGCCCAGGGGCGATGCTGTCACCCGGAGCCAGCAGAGACATCAGCAGAGGACCGGAGGGCACCGGTCCGGGCTCCGGCACCAGCTGGGAGCACCCGAGGACACCGCAGGCACCGGGAAGCGGCCGCGGGGAGTGGGAATGGCCGGGGGAGAGGAGCTCGCCCGCACTTTGCTGCATGACGGTGATTAAGTCGCTTCCCTTCGTTATGGTCCCTCGGGGAGGTGTTAACCAGCTGCTAATAAAGACGGATGGTTCTGAAGTGGCGTCTCCCGAGCTTTTGTATCCATGGAATTTCGGGAAAAGCCACCGGGGTGCCCGGAGCCACCGGGCAGACCCGCGGCACCGCCGTGAACACCCGGCGCTGCTGGGGACAAATCTGCGGGTGCCGAGGGGGGCACTGGGGGCATCTGGGGGGGCTCGGAGGATGCCGAGAGCCGGAGCAGCTCCGGGGAGGAAAAGGGCGACCCGAAGGGCTGCGGGGGGCGGGAAGGCAGCGGGAAGAGGAGAAATCCAGCAGCAACTGCCCATTAAAATTCATGAAAGCTGTTAAAAAGCAGAGCGCAGCGCGAGCTCCCGGCTGCTGCTGACAAAGCCGGCGAGGGAGGCGGTGGTGCCAGCTCCGTGCAGTGGCAAATTCGGGGTTCAGCCCCCCACTTCCCAAACCTCTCTCCGGCCGGGCGACACCACAAGGGACCCGGCACTCACCCACGGCCGGCCGGAGGGGGTGGATGGAGGCACCAGACCGCATCCCCCACCACGGCCCTCACAGGGGACCCCCAAAGTCCCTCCGCTGCCTGGAGGGTGATTTGCATCTTAGAGCTCATTTATTTTCCTTTTTCCCATATATTTATAGCCCCCCCCCCACCCGGCACTCACAATCCCCCTCCCAGCTGCCTGCGAACGAGCCCCGGCGCGATTCCCTCGCCGGAATTAGCAACGTTTCTGCAGGCAAATGGCAGTCGGGAGTGGAGGTGGCATTTCCTTAATTAAAACAATTAATTAGGGTGGGGTGAGAGGGAAGATAAAACATCTTCCCCGTGGAAAAGCCTCTAGGAGCTGCCGGTCCCAGGGACGTGGCTTCCCCGGGCTGCCGGTGCCACGCGTGTCCCTGTGGGTGCCCACCCTTGGCTGCTGCCCCGCACTGAGCGCCCCGGGCCGCCTCTCGGCCCCTCAGCCCAGCTCCAAGGCCGGGCTGCTGGTCCCAAAATGTCCCGGCCGCGGCCGGTCCCAGCCGGAGCATCCCGGCGATGCCGGCACCGTGCCGGCCCCGGTTCTGTGCCGGGGTATAAATATCCGTGTGTTACTTAGCGACTAATTGCACGGATCGCAACAGCGGGGGGTGCCAGCCCCTAATGAGGATCTGGAATCAAAGCTGCTAATTACCCCTGTACAGAGCTGCCGCATCGCTCCTGCTGGGCTCTGCCTGTCCGGCCACGCCGCACCCCGGTGGCACCGCCGGCCCCAGAGCCCCGTGCAGAGGGGCTTTGGGCCGGTGAGAGGCCGAATCCAAGGATCTCCCAGTCTGGATGGGCTCTCTGAGGCGGGTGCCACCCCTGTCACATCCCTTTGGGTGACCTGGCACAGCCGCACCGCTGCCAAGGGCCGAGCGCTGCCGCGGGGGGTGGGTGAACACCCGGGCACAGGCAGAGGTGTCCGTGTGTCCGTGGGGAGTGTGCAATGCCAGCTTGGGACAGCGGTGTTTGAAATCCAAACCTTTCCTTGTGCTGGGGGAGCACCCCCGGCCGGGCCGGCGGGACCCCCGGCAGCACCAACCCTCCCTCGGTGGTGTTGGACCCCCTTGCTGAGCTCACCCTCAGCCCCTGCGCTGACCGGGACCGCTCCCTTCATCCCAGAAGCTCCAACACCCCACGGGACGAGGCTCTGGCATTGCCGGCACAGGCAGCTGCGGCACCGGGTACCCCCGGCTGAGCCACCGCAGCACCCCGGTGCCCAGCGCACCCCGCTGCCCTTCCCCAGAGCGCAGAATTTGGGAGGAATATCCCTCCGGGCTCATCATCTTCCCGTGGAGGGGGGATTTTTTCCTCGGCTCTGCACACCACGTGGATGGTGGGAAGCAGGTCCCGGGTAAATATCTCCCGGCGGGTGCGTGCGGGGATGCTGCCTTCACAGGATTTACAGCTTCAAAGCCTCGGCCTCAAAGCCTGCAGATATCTTTTCATCATTTCAGCCGCGGTCTAATTACCCCGCTGGCCGCCGGCGCTGCCCGGCGCTCCCAGGTACAGCCTCTCTTAATAGCTGGGATTTATTATTTAAATGTCGTTTTTCAGCTCCTCTTTCCCGTTCCGGCTCTGAGGGTGCCTGTGCCCTCCCCCTGCACCCCAAAACCTGGGCGCCCTGATCCACCAGCACCGGCGTTCACGCTCTCCGCCTGCTCTGAGCCGTGACGAGTTATTAATTAACGGCGAGGTATCGTTCCCTGCTTCATCCCGGGTGTAATTAGATCGTGGGGATGCCGGGAAGCGGAGCTGCTTAACGCTTGCCGGAGGGGGATGAAGGGAACCGGAGTCCTCCCGACCCAGCGGGCGCATCCCGAGCTGCCGGAACCGGGGGCTCTGCGCCCCTCCCGCTGTCCCCGAGCTCTGGCGCAGAGCCCCGGTACCGGTGATTTACAGCGGGCACCAACCCCGCCGCCGGCGGGGCCGTGATGGATGCGGGGCCGCGTGCCGTGATGGATGCGGGGAGCAGCCCCGGCCGCGGCGCCTGTTAATTAGTCGCTTTGGATTGATGAGAAATTGCAGCTCCCGCTAACGATGGCAGCGGCTCAGCCGCGGCGGCAGGGCCGGGGTCGATGCCGGCGGTGCCGCTTCCCCGGCCCTCCGAGGGGCTGCCCGTCCCCGCGGCCGGCACAGCCGGAGGGTAATTTATGGTTTCGTATCGGTGCCGCTGATCTTGGAGCTTTTCCAGCTTCCTCTTCCCTCTCCCCACATTGTTTTTCCTCGAAAGCCGATTCCCCAGGATGGGATCCAGCTCCTAGCTGGGATATCGCTGTCCCCAGCATCCCTGGCCGTGTCACCCCTCGGGGACCTGGATCCCCGCTGTGACTCTGAGCTGTGACAGGGCTCTGCCACCGGCCGGGCTGGTTCCTGCTCCGCTGCTCCAGGGATGAGGGCAGGGCGGGATGAGGACATTCCCACAGCCCGTGGGAGCGTGGGCAGCCCCGCAGCCGTTCTCGGAGTGAGATTTTAAGGTGTCAAATTGCCTTTTAGTGATTAAATTGCACTGTGGAAGTGGAGCGTGGGGATCTAGGAGGGGATCCGGGAAGGGGACGCTCAGCAGCGAGCAGTGGTGTCCCTGCCCTCAGGGATATTGCCCCGGTGCCAGCAGCTGGTCCGGTTTTGGGGAGATTTTGGTGGATTTGGGGTTTTCTCGGCGGCTGCGGGAGCTGTTTGCATCTTCAGGAAGGGCAGGGCTGGGGACCGGAGGCCCCGGGGATGGGCACAGGGGGGTGGCACCGCCCGGGAGCCCGGTGCCCACCGCGGCACGGGCAGGGTTAAGGTGAGCGCTGCAGGCAGAGCGCTGCCGGGGGGATTATCCGCGTCCCTCGGCGCAGGCAATTCCCTGCCTTGTCCATCGATCCCTGCGAGGTGTTAAGAGAGGCTGGAGCATCGATTGGAGCAAAGCCCAGGCAAAGCGAGGCCCAAGGCTTCCCCAGGAAGGGGCGCAGGATCCGGCCTCGGGGTCTGGAGGCCGGAGGAGGCGCAGGAACCTCTTTGGGGACAAAGGGTGGTGGGTTGGGGACGTGCTGGCCCATGGGAAACGCCGATGAACCCCGGCCGCGCCTGCCAGGCGCCCGCGGCGTGCCGGCTTGGCACTTCACCGCCACAAAGCTCTCCCTGGATCGGGTCCCGGGCGCTCGCCGTGACAGACGGGGACGTTAAACAAGGCACGGGCGGACGCCCAAAGCCGCCGCTCCCGCGGCACCTGGAGCGGGAGCATCCCCAGCTCGGGGCACCGGGCACCGGGCTATAAACAACACCGAGAAAAAAATCGGATTCCATTTTCCTGAGGAGAAAGGAAGGGCTAAAGACAAAAGAGGCCGTTTACCAAGCGGCTGGCAGCCCAGGGAAAATTGCTATCCTGATAAAAAATCACAGATTAAGGAAGGAAAGAGCTGACCTTAACTCCAGTCCTTAGGCAGGGAGGAAGGGCAAGATTTTCACCATTTAATTGGGGTTTTTTAACCATTTCGGGCGGTTTGTTTGCTCTGCTTCAAAGCCAGGAGTGCATCATTTTTACTCTGTGGCTGTAATAATGGCATAAATAAAGAGATTTTTTTTTTAAAAAGCGGCTTTTTCGGCTCTGATTGTCCTTGAATTAATGAGTCTTTTTGAGGAACAGAACCCCAGTTCCTGGGGGTTTATCCTCGTGCAGAGACAACAGCAGAACTACGGGACTGGGCTGAAAGCTGGAAAATGACTGATGGAGGGGGCAAAAAAATCCCAGTAAATGGCAGGATGGGTCCAGCAGCCCGCTCCCGGTTTGTGCCTTTACTTTGGGTGAAATCCCTTTGCCTTTGCTGGCTGCGGGAGGGGATCCCCCATCCCCAGGTTTGTCCCTGCAGTGGGAGTTGCCAGAGCTCCCCCGGGGGGTGGGAAATGCTTTGGCTTGTGCTGCGGGGCCGGCGTTAGCCACGCTTGAGGGGAAAATCACAATCGCTGCCGGGGCCCCGAGCCAGGAGCCGGCCCCGGATTTTCCCCGGGAAGAGCCGCTCTGCCAGGGGGATCCGCACGGGGGGCGCTGGGACCCGGCAGGGGGGCGGCGGTTGGGTTTGGGGGTCTGTTGGTGCAGTGTGTCACTGGGGAAACTGAGGCACGAGCTGCGAGGGAGGAGCTCAGGGCAAGGGTCGGGGCGGGGGGGGGACATGGGGCACACCACGACCCCGGGGAGGAAAAAATCCCTGGCCACCCAAAAGCCCTGACTTTGCTCCTCCTCCTCCTCGGTAGGATACGGAAATTTTGAGGATTTTACCCTGGTGAGGAGAAAGGAGGGAAGCTGAGGAGGGAGCGGGAACGGGGACAACCCCTGAGAGTGGCAAAATCCCTCCTCAGCCATTTGGGGGGACGGGCACCTCTGGGGGAGCCCCCGGGGCTGGTTCATTGCCAGGGGGAGGGAGAACTGAAAGTCTGGGGTTGGAATAAAGGAGGTTGTGAAAGTCACTGACTCCGGATGGAACCGGAGCAGGAGAGAGCTGAAAGGAGGATAAAAATAACCCGGGCTCGGTGGGAGACTGGGGGGGCTGGGGGGCACGCGGGTGGGGGGGGTGTGGGGGGACGGGCCATGGACTGGGGGGGAACAGCTGGGCTGGGACAGAGCGGACTCCCGGGAGCACATCTGGATGGGGAAACAGTAGGAACAGCTGTTTTGGGAGCACGGGGGCAACAGCTGGATGGATGGCCCTGGGGTGACAGCGGGAACAGCTGGAATGGGCTGACGGGGGGCACATCTGGATGGCAGAGCTGTGGGACCTGGGGGCTGTACAGCGCTGGAAACAGCTGGATTTGGCCTCGGGATACATCTGGACGGGAGAGGCCGGTGAAGGTGACACTGATGGGGACAAGGGGCTGTCCCAGCCGGCACCGGGCCCAGCCGGGTCCCCCTGGGGCTCGGGGGGCTCAGCTCCGTCCCAACCCCCCCAGCGCAGCCACCGAGGGTCCTTCTCTGTCCGGATGAACTCGGTGAAGTCAGCAGTCACCTCCCGGAGCACGGAGATGGCAGCCGGGTGGCAGGAACAAGGTCATTAAAGCAGAAAGAAAAATACATTAGAAATGTTCAACTGCTCAGTCTTGCCTGAAATGTGCTTAAATCAGCCCCGAGTAAACAATGAGACGGGATTAATGGCAATTAGTTTTCATTAGGAAGGTGGCATCACCCTCTCCTGCTCCCCAGGGGCCGCTCCCTGCTCCCGGGGGAGCTCCCGCGCGGATCCAGCCCCGGGGAGGAGGTGACCGCGTCCTTCCGAGCCCCGGGGCTGCGGGAACCGCGTTATCTCCGCCGAGGCAGCGGCGCGGGGCCGGCGGCAGCCGCAGCTTCAAAGGGAACCCACAAATCCGGCACATGCAAAGCCCCAGCTGCTCCTGCAGATAACCGGGCTGGGGCGGCCTCGGGCAGCGCTGCCTCTGGGGGATGATCGGCTTTGGGGGTCGGCTTTGGGGCCGTGGTTGGCCCCGGGGTGCTGCTCGGCCCGGGGTGATGCCTGAACTCGGGGTGACGCTCAGCTCTGAAGGGATGCTGAGCCCTGGAGCGATGCCCAGCGCCCGGGGATGCTCAGCCCCAGGGCAGTATTTGGGGTGATTCTCGGCCCCAGGGCAGTATTTGGGGTGATTCTCGGTCCCAGGGCAGTATTTGGGGTGATTCTCAGCCCCCTGGGCACAGCCCCAGTGTTTGCAGCCTCCCCGTGCTCAGGCAGGACCTTGGGGATGGGGATGAGGCCTCAGAGCTCCCGGGGGTGCTGGGGAAGGGGGAGGGGACCCTGTCCCCTGTCTCCTGCATTTTGGGGTGCTGATGGTTGGTGCTGGGTGCCATCGGTGACCCCGCAGGGTGGGGACGCTCCGGTGGCCACCGCACCCCCCTAAACCGACACGAGGTCTCAGCTCACCACAATCATCCCAAAACACTTCCCGGGGTGGAAAGAAGCCGCTCCGCCTCCAGAATGAGGCAAATTCAATCATTTTTGGGGCTGGCCCAAGCGCACGGCGGCCGGACCGGGAGGGATGCGCCCGTTCCCGGTGGCGGCTGATCCCCGGTGCCTCGCAGCGCCCCGACCCCCGGGGGGGTCCCTGTCCCCCACCCCGGGGCACGGCCCCCGTCATTAGCACCCAGAAAATGTTGGGTTTCTGCCTGGGAAAACACAGCAGATATGTACATTAAACATCAAATTATAAAATTAACAGATTCCAACTGCGGATGATTTGCATGTGCAAATTAAGTTAATTACCACTCTTCCTCCCCGAGCGCCCGCGTGCCGGGAAGGGCCGGCCCCGGCACGGCCGGCGGCGGCTCCGGGAGCGGCGGGGCCCGGGATGCCCCGGGAGAGGATCCGAGCTGAGAGAGCAGCGAGGAGGGAAAACAGAGCTCTGCAGGGCTGCGACAGGGACAGGGGGACACGCGGGTGGGTGGATGGACACACGGACAGATGGATGGACACAAAGAGATGGACACACGGATGGACACACGGATGGACACACGGATGGACACACGGATGGACACACGGATGGATGGATGGATGGATGGATGGATGATGGATGGATGATGGATGGATGATGGAGGGATACATGGATGGACACACGGATGGACACACGGATGGACACACGGATGGACACACACGTGTACAGGGGTGCAAACACATGAATTGTGCACAGCCACATGCACACACTCAGGTGTCTGGGGGTTCTCCCAGTGAGGACGGGGCTGCCGTGCCAGGATCCCCCGGGACTGGGGCTCCTCTCCCCGCAGGGTGGAGGTTCTGGGGGTGCATCCCCGGCTGGGAGGGGGATCTGCAGTGCAGTCGGGGGGGCTGCGAAGGCACCGCTCCCCAAAACCCCTGCTTGGGCCCCAGCAGGAGCGAGGGGCCCGGGGGTGCTGTGGGGGTCTCGTGGCGGGACAGGCAGGGGGCCCGATACACCCCTGACCCCCCCATCCCACCGGTCCCCGCAGCTGAGACCGGCCCCGCTCATCGCACTGAGGCTGCCCGAGCCCATCGACTCCTCCGCGCTGTTCCCTTAAAGGTCACATAAATCCCCAAATCCGGGAATAAATCCCGATCTGGAGGCTGCGGATGGGAAGAGCCCTCCCAGGGCCGCTGTTTTCCAAAGTGCCAGCCAAAATTCCTGCTCGGGAGGAGTCCTGGGACCACCACGGCCGTGGGATGTCGGGGTGCCAGGGGGTCTCGGGGTGCCACTGGCTGTTAGGGTGCCGTGGGACCCGGTGGGATGGGGGTACCGGGGATATTCGGGTGCCGTGGGGTGTCGGGGTGCAGTGGGACGGTACTGGGGGATATTCGGGTGCCCTGCCATGCTGGGGTGCCGTGGGATATCCGTGGGATATCGGGGTGCCCCAGGATGGTGCTGACGTTCAGTGTCTGGACGCTGCCTGCAGGAATTGTGGAGGAGTTAATTCCCATGAGGGTCGATTAATTAGCCATAATGAGCCCGAGCTAGGGGAGCGGAGGGCCGGGGCTGTGTGAACAGGTCAAGGGGCTCGCGGTGTCCCCTCGCTGTCCCCCTGGGGACGGTGATTCAGGCGCTGAGTCATGGCTGCGTTTCCTTCCCCTGGAGACCCCCCTTCCCCTTGCAGGGTCCCCCCGGGGGCGGCCGTGCCCCCCTGCCCTGGGAAGCGGCAGGGCCGGAGGGATGCAGGAAGAGGTGAATCACCTTCCGAACCTCCCTCTCTCCAGGGCGGGACAGCTCGGGCCACCCGCGACACCCGGACAAGGTTTTACCCCGGTTTGGGGTTTTCAGGCTAAAACAACCGGCACAAAGCGACCGAAGTGATGCCGTGCTAGGCCCCCACCCTGCGTGTCACCCCCAGACCTCCGGGTGCCCCCCGGGGCCCGTCCTGGCGTCCCCTGCAGCCCGGGGTTGGCAGGTTTTGGGGGGCAGCACCCGTGGGGTGCAGAGCAGCTCCTGGGGGCGAGGGGAAACTGAGGCAGGGGATGGGCGGGGGTTCAGCCTGGGGACAGGCAGCAATGGAGGGGAGTCACCTTGGGGGCTGTGGGGGCCCCTCACCGGGATGGGAAATTTGGGAAACTCAGGCAAGGTCGGCCTCAGTCCCTCCTCGTGCCAGGGGTGGGGGAAACGGAGGCAGAGGATGGGGGGGGGCTCTGTCTGAACCCCTCTTCGTGCCAAGGCGACCGGGCCGGGGATGGGGGGATCAATCCCGGCCCCCGGGATGGGCGAAACTGATGGAGGGGACGAGGGGGCCGCTCCCCCCGCTCCCGGTGCCCGGGAATGCGGGGGGAGCGTTTCCCCTTTTCGGGGGGGCCGAGGCAGGCGGGGCCGGC
>NC_031797.1:4420753-4424683 GCF_001522545.3 Parus major | reverse complement strand
GGGATGAGGATGAGGATGAGGATGAGGATGAGGATGAGGATGAGGATGAGGATGAGGATGAGGATGAGGATGAGGATGAGGATGAGGATGAGGATGGGGATGAGGATGGGGATGGGGATGAGGATGGGGATATGGGGGGGTGTCTCTGTTTCGTCGGGCTCCGTTTTGCCTCCACCGCTTCTTTGGGAAGCAGCCAGGGCTTGTTGTTTTTTTTTTGGGGGGGGGAGGGTGAGAAAAGGAGGGGCTGCTCTGTGCCCCCCACCCCGGGCAGCCTCTGCTGGGAGGCTGAATGAAATGGGGGGTCCGGCCAATGCAGACCCCAAAAGGGCATCGGGGAGCGGCGAGGCTCAGCCTGGGGGGGCTTGCTGGTTGTGCCCCCCCTCAAATAACCCCGCAGGGCTGGGTGGGGGGGCAGAGCCCCCACAAATCCAGGGGGTGCCCGGCTCTGTCTCGGGGCTGTAACTTGGAGGGAACAAAGCTTGGGGGGGCGGCCGGCACAAGTGGGGGACCCGCCGTGCATGGGGGGGCTGTCACCCCCCGGAGCCAGGGCAGGGCCGGGGGGGCCGTGCAGGCGGCGTCTGCCGGGTTGGGGTGTTCTGTCCCCCTTTTTGGGGCTCGGCACCGCCGCACCGGTGTCAGATCTGGCGAGGGGGAACCCTAAAATAACCCGGCTGGGGGTGTTTGCCCGAGCCCAGTCCTCCCTTGGCAGCATCACTTGGGGTGCCCCGGACACCCCCGGAGCCCAGCAAATCCCCCCTGCCCCCCCAGCCTGACCTCAATCGTCCCACATCACCCAGGGCAGGGGGCACCCCGAGCCCCCCAGCCCCCCATGGGGCAGAGGGGAGCCCCGTCCCTGCTCGGGCTTTGGGGAGGGGGCCCAGGACCCCCCGTTAGAGCGGGAGGGGGGGATGCCCCCGGGGCTGTGCCAGCGGCACGGGGTGACCTTGGGTGAGCTCTGCTTCCTGCCGTGCCTCAGTTTCCCTCTGCCAAACCAAGTTGTGAGCTGTGGGGGGTTGCAGAGGGGACCCCCAATCCATCCCCCCACCCTGGGGTGGGGTGGGGGGGGGTCAAACACCGGCCACGAGTGACCCCCACGGGGGCAGCAGCTCTGCTTGCCTGGGAGAGGTGGGGTGATGGTGGCACGTGAGGCACCGCCGTGTCCCCCCCAGGTGCCCCCCTCGGTCTCTCCGGGTGCAGCAGGGCCGGATCCGCCTCCAGGGATGCGCTGGGAGAGGGGACAGAGCTCCCTGTGCTACAGACACGGCCCTGGGGAAGGCTCGTACTGCTTTGGGGGGCCCCTCTGTGCCCCCCCCGGCCGTTTACCCCACAGAATGACACCGAGGGCAGCTGTGGCTCCGGCAGGGCCGTGTGTCCCCTGTGCCACCGCCCGGCTGCTCTTGGGGTCACCCCGCCGGCTCCCGGGGCTGAGCGCGGCCCCTCGGCAGCGTCCCCGGGGTGACGGGAACTGGGTCACCGCTGTCACCGGGGCACGTGGCTGCGCTGGGGAGGTTTTGTGCGCCAGGGGGGCCGGAGGTGGCCCCGGGGCTCGGGTTCAGCTCTGGGGGTGCCGGGGGAGCTCGGGCCCCACCAGCAGCGCCGGGGTGTGAGTGTGGGGGGACACGGCTCACCCCCCTCCCAGGAACCCCCCGATGGTTTTGGTGCCGTTCCCACCGAGGGACACGGCCCGGCTCAGCCCGGTGGCCCCGCACACGAGCACGGGAGTCACAGGGGTGGGCTCCCCACGGCAGAGCTGTCCCCTCTGGGGGGGCTGCAGGGCCTCCCGTGCTCCCCCCGGAGCGGCTTCTGCTGCCGCTGTGTCCCCTCAAGCCTCACCGGGAGCCCCAAGTCACGGGACAGGAGAGTGACACTGGGTGTCCCGGTCCCCTCGGCCCTGCAGCGGGCCATGGTTTGGCTCCCAGTTAAACCAGTAAGCGCTGCGCCGGCACCAGCAGCCCCAGAGCGGTGCTGGGGCACAGCCCGGCCGCGAGGCCCTGCCCGCCAGGCTGGAGCTGGATGCAGATCCCTGCTGCAGTGCCGGATGCGGTTTGTATCCCCAGACAAGCTGGAATATTTTTAATTAAACCTGCCAGTTTGGATGCGATTTAAGGCATGAGCTGCGCCGGGCTTGGAGCATCTCCCGCGCCGGGGCCGGATCGCGGCTGCTGCCGAGCTCGGTGCCACCAGCCTGCCCAGGGTGGCAGTGCCACCCCGCTGTCCCCGCTGTGCCAGGGCCCGGCCGGGACGCGCTCCCTGCGGTGACATCCGATGCGTTTGGGCAGCACAAACAGCGGTAAAGACAAGCGGGAGCAATCCCTGCCTCACCTGGGGGTGCCACAGGAGCCTCATCCCGGCCTCTGCTCCGGGACGGGGCTGGAGGCGGCGCCCAGAGGAGGCTCCGCAGCCTCGGCAGAGCCCGGCCCGTGGCGAACGGGACTCGATGGCCTTGGGGAGCCTCCAGCCCGGCCCCAGGGACCTGCAGGCTTTGGTGGCGTCCCCCAAAAGGGGCGAGGAGGGGTTGGACTCCCTGCGTGAAGCAGGAGGGAGAGGAGGAGCACTGGGGAGATCCCAGAGGGGCTGCCGTGTGCTAACGGGTTTTACTCTCTATTTAATTACAGTTTTGTCAAATCAAAAAAAAAAAAAAGGCGGGGGGGTGGGATAAGGAGATCCCTCTCGCCTCTTTGAGCCGGTTAATTAAACAGCGGCTGCCGAAGCCACCACTCCCGGGGGACCCCGCGCTGGGGCTTGGCATCACCCCTGGGCTCCAGTTGCTCCCAGTTGAGCCCAGTTCGGGCCACTGGCGGTGTGGCAGTGGCTGTGGGAGAGGCTGTGGTTGTGACAGTGGCAGTGGCTGTGACAGGGCTGTGACAGTGGCTGTGACAATGGCTCTGGCTGTGGCAGTGACAATGGCAGTGGCAGTGGCTGTGGCTGTGGCTGTGACAGTGGCAGTGACAGTGGCAGTGGCAGTGGCTCTGGCAGTGGCAGTGGCTGTGGCTGTGGCTGTGACAGTGGCTGTGACAGTGACAGTGACAGTGGCAGTGGCTGTGTCTGTGACAGTGACAGTGGCAGTGGCAGTGGCTCTGGCAGTGGCAGTGGCTGTGGCAGTGGCAGTGGCTGTGGCTGTGACAGTGGCACTGGCTCTGGCTGTGGCACTGGCACTGGCTCTGGCTGTGACAATGGCACTGGCACTGGCTCTGGCTGTGGCACTGGCACTGGCTCTGGCTGTGACAATGGCACTGGCACTGGCACTGGCTCTGGCTGTGGCACTGGCACTGGCTCTGGCTGTGACAATGGCACTGGCACTGGCACTGGCTCTGGCTGTGGCACTGTCGTGCCGATGTGCCGTGGCTAATCCTCACTCTTCCCGTGTAATCCCGCCCGCCGGGATAATCCCATCAAACCCGGCAGCGCCGCTTCGAGCTCAGCGCGGGGGGACATCTGCGAGGGACACGGGGGGGACGCGGTGGCCCCGGGGAGCGGCGGCTCCGGGAGGGACCGTGGGGGCTGCGGGAGCCTGCGGGGGGCTCGGGTGGGGAAACTGAGGCACGAAGCGGGGACCAGGACGAGAGGGAGGCAGCGCTGGGAACAGCCCCAGGGTGATGGACAAGGCTGGGACGGGACGGGGCAGCGGTGGCAGCAGCCACGGGTCATCCCTGGCTGGAGTGGTGGGAACACCGCGGGCATTCCTCAGCCCCCATCCATCACCTCCCGCCGGGAACGCTGAGAGAAAGCCCCGGGAAACCGGGAAGCGTCAAGGTGGAGGTTTGGGAGGTGGGAACTGGGATTCATCCTTGCCATGTGCCCAAAATAACCTGTCCCTTGTGCCAGCCCTGTGTGCACAGCCCTGCTCACACGTGTGCCAGCACACGCCTCACACGTGTGACACTCATGGACACGTGTGACATCCATGGACACACCTGGACACGTGTGACA
>NC_031797.1:4415343-4419924 GCF_001522545.3 Parus major | reverse complement strand
CCTGCATCCCATCCTGCATCCCATCCTGCATCCCATCCTGCATCCCGTCCTGCATCCCGTCCTGCATCCCATCCTGCATCCCATCCTGCATCCCGTCCTGCATCCTACATCCCACATCCCATTCTGCATCCCGTCCTGCATCCCGTCCTGCATCCCATCCTGCATCCCGTCCTGCATCCCGTCCTGCATCCCATCCTGCATCCCATCCTGCATCCCGTCCTGCATCCCATCCTGCATCCCACATCCCATCCTGCATCCCACATCCCATCCTGCATCCCACAACCCGGCACGTATCCCATCCTGCATCCCATCCTGCATCCTACATCCCACATCCCATCCTGCATCCCGTCCTGCATCCCATCCTGCATCCTACATCCCACATCCCATTCTGCATCCCACAGCCCGGCCTGTATCCCATCCTGCATCTCACATCCCATCCTGCATCCCACATCCCATCCTCCACCCTGCATCCCAGCCCCCATCCCACTCCACATCCCACATCCCAAACTCCATCTGCACATCCCACTCCTCATCCCACACCCCACGCTCCTCCCAGTCCCGGCTCCCGCAGCTCCCGGGGGCTCCGAGCCGGGAGCGGGTGCTGGGTGTCACCTCACACAGCTCCCACCTGTCCCCAGCCATGGCAGAGGCCACTTCCAAAAGGAGAGCGGGATGGAGAGAACGGCACCGGGAAGGGGAGGAGGAGGAGGCCGGGGGATGAAGGCTCCGGTGCTCTCACCCACACCTTGGCACCGGAAGCCACCACTTGTCACTTTGTCACTCTCTGGGCCCAGCGGCGGTGGCGGGAGGAGATTTGCTGAGGGTGGCGGTGGCTCCTGTCCCCTCCGGTGTCCCCATCCCGGCGTTCCTGGGATGTGGGTGGCTCCGAGAGGGAAGATGGGCACCCTGAGTGCCACCTCCAGGGCCATCAGCACCTTGGGGACAGCAGGATGCTGGGATGGCAAGGCTGCAGTGACACTGGGGTGGCACTGGGGTGACACTGGGGTGACACTGGGGCCTGCCACCCCCACCCCTCTGTGCCCCGCGGAACCCATTTTTAACCTTATTTAAACACCAGGAAGGGTTTGAAAACAACCCGAACGGGAAGTGCCGGTTCTGGGCCCGGAGAGGGGAACGGCCCCGTTTCCTGGCGTAGCTGACGTGGGGAGGGGGGACCCGAATGCCAACACACCCCCAAAACCAAAACCCAGCTTTATTGGGGTTTAAAACCTGACCCGGCTGCGGGGCTGACCCGCGGTCCAAGCTCCCAGAGCCTCCTCCAGCTCGTCTGGCTCTGGGATCGGTGGGTTGTTACTGTAGGGCTGCTCTCTGAGGATTGGGGTGGCTTTGGGAGGGGTTTGGGGTGTCCGTGGGTGGTGTGGGTGTGTTCAGGCAGCCTCCCTTCCCGGGAATGCCGGGGCTCCGTGTCCTGGGGTGTAATTGAGGGCTGGAGCCGGATGTAAACACTGCAGGTTGTTATTGTAGGGTCTCCCATGGGATCCAGCCAGGAGCTCCTCAGGGACAGGGATCCAGGGACAAGGGGACACCCTGGGGACACCCTGGGGACACCCTGGGGACAGGGGCTCCCTAAGGAGGTGACCGGGGTCCCTGGGGTCAGGGTTGCCCTGGGGTGCCGGGGGAGGTGCCAGCCCGGGACTGGCAGGGCTTTGCCCGGGGGTGCCCAGGGCGGTGCCCGGGCTCAGGGCAGGAACAGGGGGTTCCCTCTTCCCCCGCCGGAGGGAAACTGAGGCACGAGGCCGGAGGCGGTGACTCAGAGCAGTCAGATCTGCTCCTGCCACGGCCCCGGGGCCATGCGGGTGCCAAAGAGGGGGGACAGGCTGAGATCGAGGGGACCCCGGCAGGGCACTGAGCCCCTGGGGTGGCACAGGACCAGGGGGTGAGTGCCTTTGGGGACAAGGGGACATGTGGGGCTTTGGGGACAAGGGGGATGAGGGGAATGGCTGTTGTGGAGGGACAGGAGGGGCAGGGATGTGCCCCTTTGGGGACAAGGCAGGGGGCGTGTGACAGTCTTTGGGGGACAGGAGGGACGTGGGAGGATGTGTTGGACTTGTGGGGACAAGTGGCCCAGGATGGGAGGGTCCTATCCCATAGAACTGGGGGGGGACAAAGGGACAAGGGCTGGGAATGGGGGGACAAAGGGACAAGGGCTGGGAATGGGGGACAGGGGGACAAGGGCTGGGAATGGGGGGACAAAGGGACGAGGGCTGGGAATGGGGGGACAAAGGGACAAGGGCTGGGAATGGGGGACAGGGCCACACCTTTGGGGACAGGGGACAAGGGCTGTGAACTGGGGGACACAGTCCCCGTCTGCCACCCCCTCTGTCCCCCCCACCCCGGGGTTTATTTCGGCGTGACGCGCGATCCTCCTCGCTAGGAAACCGTCCTTAATATGCAGATGAGACTGTATTTAATATGCAAATCACCATGCGGCTCTGGCCGGCCACCAGCACCGCCGGCGGGCTGGAGGGACGTGTCGGGGCACCCATGGGTGTCACCCGGGGGGTATCGAGGGGGTACCCAGCAGCTGGGGCCACCTCTGCGCGCCCACCGTGGGCGACAGAGCCACCCAAGGTGACCGCGGGGTCCCGTCCATCACCCGTGCCCGTGTCGGGGGCTGGAGCCGGTGCCCTTGGTCGCTTGCGGTGTCCTGGGGGGCTCGGACGCCTGTGTCCCCCAGCCGGTGGGCGATGGGGAGGGGACAGGGACAAGGGACAAGGGACAAGAGACAAGGGACAGGGACCGGGGCTATAAACGGCAGCTGTAAGCGGAGCCGGTAACCGGAGCGGGAGGCCCGGGGGGACATTTGAGACGCCGGCGGGGCCGTGGAAGCGCCGAGGTAAATGGTGGGTGCTGTGTCCCCCCCGCCTCGCCGGTGACCCCCCATCCCTGTCACCCACGCGGGGACCCCACGGGTGCGGGAGTTCCCCCGTTCTCTGGCACTCCGCAGCCCCGGGAGGTGCCGTTCGGAAAGGGGGGACCCAGGCAGGAGACAGGGCCGGGGCCAGCGCGCGGTGCCAGGTGGCCGGGGTGACATTTGCTCCGTCCCCGCCGTGGGGACAGCTGCTTCCTGGCTCTGCCATCTGAACCGGCCCCGGAACGGAAACCCGGGGGGGGGCTGAGCCCCCCAGCCCCGGCGGCAGCAGCAGCTGGGATTGGGGGGGTCCCCATGGCAGTTGGGGGGGCACTGCTGGTGACCCCCAAACCCCTCTGTGGCCGTGGGGGTGGCACTGTGTGACCCCAGCGAGCGAGGGATGCTCAGGGCACCGGCGGCCACATTTTGGGGGTCTGGAGAACATGGGGGGTGTGTAAAGGCCTCATTAGCATTTCTAATTACTGATTTCTAATTGGCGTTGGGCGCCTGCTGAAGGAAATGTCCCCAAAATCCGGCGTTAGACCGATGGAGCAGGATGTGGATATCGAGTTTATCCCAGAGAGGGGATTCCCAAAAAGTTGTATTTTAAGGGATTTCATTGTTGGTGTCTTCCGCCTTTCCCACCCCCCATTTCTCGGTGTGTCCCCCCTCCCCAGATCCTCCCCTTCCCAATGTCCCCCCATTCTCCAGTGTGTCCCCCTCTCTATGTCCCCCCTCTCCCGTTGCCCTTCTGAGGGGTTTATGAGGATGGGGACCCCTCCGGGGCTGGGGGGACCCCGCTGTCCCCCTGTCCCCGCTGTGTCCGGGGGGGTCTCACCGGTGCTTTCCCGTGGGGACGCGGCGGTGCCGCTCGGGGGTCCCATGGGTGCCCCCCCGGCTGCGGTGACAGCTGCCGGGGTGGGGGGGGTTGGTGGCTCCGGTTACGGTGACATCAGCTCTACCTTCCCACCTGGCGCGGGCGGGGGGCACGGGCCCCCCCGGGGGTCGCGGGGGGTTGATGTGACAGCTGAGCGGCTTTCGGGACGCCGGAGCCCCCAGGGGCGTCCCGGGGCGGGGGGCAGCCACCCCCAGGCATGGGAGCCGCGCCTGCGGGACCCCCCCGCGGGCGGAGGGGACACTGGTGACACAGGGCCAGCGGCGGAGGCGGCCGGAGCAGCTCAGGTGGGCAGAGCGCGGCGCTGGGAGGGGGCGGATGCGGCGGGGAAGGGCCCCCACCCTCGGGAAGGGACGGGAAGGGGGGGCAGAGTGACCCCCCCAGCAGGGACCCCCCCTCTGTGGGATCAGAGATCCCGCTGGGTTCGGAGCCCCGGCAGCTCCAGCAAGGAGGGAGCTCTGGGGGCGGCCCCCCCTTCCTGCCCCGTTCCCCCAGGGCCGAGGGTCGCGGAGATGCTGGGGGGGGTTCGAGCAGCTCCCCCCGCCCCCCAAAGCTTTGTGTGAGCGTACTCTGGGATGGGGAAACTGAGGCACGGAGCCGGGACAGTGACAAGGGACGTGCCCGAGGCCATTCGCCCGCTCCGTGTCGGAGATACCCAAGGGGAGACCCCTCCCCATTCCCGGCACATCTCCCGCTGTCCCCACCCGCTGCCTCAGTTTCCCCAGAGCCACTCTGGGGACTCGCACGGTGACCGTCCCCCCGCTCCCTCTGCCGTGAATGGGTCCCTGTTTGTCACCCCCCTGCCGCCGTGTCC
>NC_031797.1:4406877-4415248 GCF_001522545.3 Parus major | reverse complement strand
CCCCGTGCCCCCTCCTCCCGCTGCCTTTTCTCTCCCCGCACAATCGCTGCCATTTATGGCTCCGGAGGCTCCGCTTTCCCCGCTCGCTGTCCCCGCACAGCCCGGGCCACGGTGACACCGGACCCCCGCTCGGGCTTTCGGGCTCCCGGGGCAGCGACACGGCCCCCCCGGCCCCCAAAAGCTGTCCGGTGGCCGGACAGACACCGAGCCCCTCCCCGGGGTGGTTTTTGGGCCCCCCCTGCTCCCCGCGGGGCTCGGTGGCTCTCGGGTGCTGCTGTGTGACAAAGCGGCCAGAGGGAGCTCATTTCCCGCTTGCTGGGGACACCGTGGGGACAAAGTCGGGTGGCACCGGGAGCTGTGGCACTGTGGGGACAGGTTTGGATGTCCCCGAGGTGGTGGGGACATGGGTGGGTGTCGCAGGACACCCTGAGGATGGGGTCAGTTGTCCCCTGGGGCTGTGACAGCAGGGTCAGGGTCCCTCCGGGGCCACCTCCTGCCCCGGGGCTGTGACACAGCGGGGTCGGGGTCAGGTCCCCGGGGCTGTGGCACCGCAGAGGTGACCGCGGTGGGGACAGTGGCGGCTCTCAGCAGGGCCCGGTGGCACCACGGAGCCCAGGCCCCGTGACCCCCACCCCACACAATGTCGCAATGTCACCCGTCCTCGGTGCCCGCGGGGGAGGAGGGCGCCGCTTCGATCGCTCCCGCTCCCTGCTCCCATGGAATTAATGATCAATTAATTCCCTGCCCGGCTGCTAATTACCCGGCCCGGCCCCAGTCCCTCGGGGACGGGCGACAGGGTGGGGCTGGTGGCCCAGCGCGGTGCGGGGACAGTGGCGGTGGCACTGGGGCTGTCTGGGTGGGGGTGCTGTGACACTCTGAAGTGTCCCCAGAGATTTTCCAAGACATGCCGGTGGCGTTTTGGGAGGGGGAAGAGCCTCTCTGTCTTCCCTCGTGTCCCCATGTCCCCCTGTCCCTCTGTCCAGGTGTTCTCACCCTCCTGTCCCCGAGTCCCCAGCCCTGCCATGTCCCCATGACAAGCCACCAGGCTGGCCCCAACTCCCAGAGACCCCCGAGGGTTTGTGGGGGTCCCCGGCGCCCCGGTGGGTGCCGCCCCTCCCAGCCCTGCCCTCTCCCGCAGGAGCTGTGGGTGCCCACCCAGGGCGGGGGCCACCATGGGACCCCCACCCCGCGTGCCCCTGCTGCTGCTGCTGCTGCTGGCGGCCGAGAGGATGGCGAGGGGCACCTTCCCCGAGGAGCCCGGGCCCATCGCCGTGGCCCCCCCGGACTGTGAGTGCCCACCCGGGGCTGGGGGGGCCCGGGGGGCTGCCCCGGGGCACGGGGGGGGGGCTCGGAGCAGAGAGGGAAGGGGCTTTGGGGTGGTGTGGGGTGAAGGCAGAGGGGGCACCCAAGGGAGGGGTCTGGAGTGAAGCGGGGACGGGAGCACCCGCGGGCGGGGCTGGGCTTTGGGTCACTTTTGGGGGTACCTGTGGAAGGGCTTTAGGGGTTTGGGGGCGTTTCGGGGTTAAGGCGGGCGGGGGGGCACTCGCGGGGTGGGGTTTTGGGCCGAAGGCAGGAGGGAGGTGGTGGGTGGTCACCTGGGCTGTGTGGGGGTCCCCCCGTGCCCCCCCAGATGTGAAGCACTACCCCGTGTTCGTGGGCCACGGCACCGCCCGCCCGGGGGGCCCCGAGGGGGGCGGCACCCAGCGCCTCAACATCCAGCGCATCCTCAAGGTCAACCGGACCCTCTTCATCGGGGACAGGTCTGCACCCCGGCACCCCAAAGCCTCCCCTCCACCCCCTCCCCACACCCGCCCCGCTGCCTGCCCGCGGCACCGGGCTGGGGGTGGTCACAGCCGTGTCCCCCTCCCCAGGGACAACGTTTATCGGGTGAGCCTGGAGCCCGGCGGGGCCGCTGAGATGCGCTACCACCGGGTAAGTGCTGGGCTCCCCGGGCTCCCGGGGGTCCCAGGGGGTGCTGGGGGGTCCCAGCGAGCTCTGGGGGGCCGCAGGGGGGTCTCAAGGGGCTGCTGTTGGCTTCTCCCCGTCCCCACGCTGGTTTTCCCCACCCAGAAGCTGACGTGGCGCTCGAACCAGCACGACATCAGCATCTGCCGCATGAAGGGCAAGCACGAGGTACGGGCTGGGGGTTCCGCACCCCATGGGGACCCCCGGCTGGGGACTGAGCACCCCCTGTGACCGTGTCACACCCTGTCCCCTCCCCGGTGCCACCCCCCACTCCCTGCCAGTGCTTGTATCTCTGATTTATTGACCGCTTGGCTAAATTGATTTGTAATTAATTATTGGGAGCCAGAAATCCCAATCCCAGCTCCCATAAATGCAGTTCTGGGGTGAGAACAGCCCCCCCAAGCCATCCCCTGGCAGTGATGGGGCCCTGAGGGGGGGTGGGATGAGGTGAGGGGGGTTTTGGGGTGCTGAGGGTGACGGTCCCCTCTCCCGGCGCAGGCAGAGTGCCGAAATTTCATCAAGGTGCTGCTGGTGAGGAACGAGAGCCTCCTCTTCGTCTGTGGCACCAACGCCTTCAACCCCGTCTGCGCCAACTACAGCGTGAGCCCCCCGGGAGGGGTCCCGTGTGGGAGGGGGCTTGGGGTCGGGGAGGGAGGCAACACCCCTGGGAAAGGTTTTGGGGTCGGGGAGGGAGGGAACACCCCTGGGAAAGGTTTTGGGGTCGGGGAGGGAGGGAACACCCCTGGGAAAGGTTTTGGGGTCGGGGAGGGAGGGAACACTCCTGGGAAAGGTTTTGGGGTGAGGGAGGGAGGGAACACTCCTGGGAAAGGTTTTGGGGTCGGGGAGGGAGGGAACACTCCTGGGAAAGGTCCCTCCCGTGCCCAGGTGTGTCCTCACGTCCCCCTCTCACCCTCTCTAGATGGACACGCTGGAGCCCGTCGGGGACAACATCAGCGGCATGGCCCGGTGTCCCTACGACCCCAAGCACGCCAACGTGGCCCTGTTCACAGGTCGGTGGTGGCACTGCCACCGTCGCGGCGGGCACCGTGTCCCCCAGCCCCGCTGACACCCTGTCCCACGCAGGGGGGATGCTCTTCACGGCCACGGTGACGGATTTCCTGGCCATCGACGCCGTCATCTACCGCAGCCTCGGGGACAGCCCGACCCTGCGCACCGTCAAACACGACTCCAAGTGGTTCAAAGGTGTGTCCCCACCCTGGGCTGTGGGGACACGTCCCCCGTGACCCCCCGAGCCGTCCCTGACCCCGCTGTCCCCGCAGAGCCCTACTTTGTGCACGCTGTGGAATGGAGGAGCCACGTCTACTTCTTCTTCCGGGAGATCGCCATGGAGTTCAACTACCTGGAGAAGGTGGGAAGCAGATGATCCCTGAGCTCCGACCCAAAGCACTCTGTGGTGCCCACAGGGACACCCGGGGGGGGTCAGGGACATGGGGACAGGTGGTGACGCGTGTCCTCCCGCAGGTGGTGGTGTCACGCGTGGCCCGCGTGTGCAAGAACGACATGGGGGGCTCGCAGCGGGTGCTGGAGAAGCAGTGGACGTCCTTCCTCAAGGCCCGGCTCAACTGCTCCGTGCCGGGCGATTCCCACTTCTACTTCAACGTCATCCAAGCTGTGACGGACATCCTGGAGCTGGACGGGCGCCCCGTCGTCCTGGCCGTGTTCTCCACGCCCACCAACAGGTCAGAGCTCCTCTGCCCCACCAGACTCCCCGGGACCGGCAGAACCTGAGCTGGGATCTGGGTGGAATCCAGGCTGGATCCCCAGTGGGATCTGGGATGAGTGCTGGGCGAGGTCTGGGATGGGTCCAGCTGGGTTCTGTAGAGGATCTGGACTCGTTTCCATTTGGGATCTGTGGGTCCCCTGGCACTCCCTGGGCCCCCCCCGTGTTCACCCCACGGCCGTGTCCCCACAGCATTCCCGGCTCCGCCGTCTGCGCCTTCGACATGACCCAAGTGGCCGCCGTCTTCGAGGGACGGTTCCGGGAGCAGAAGTCACCCGAGTCCATCTGGACACCCGTGCCTGAGGACATGGTGCCAAAACCTCGGTGAGGGACAGGGATGGGGACAGGGCTGGGGACAGGGATGGGGACAGGGATGGGGACAGGAATGGGGACAGGGATGGGGACAGGGCTGGGGACAGGGATGGGGACAGGGCTGGGGACAGGGATGGGGACAGGGCTGGGGACAGGGATGGGGACAGGGTGATGATAACCACGGCCAGTCCCCGCTGGGATGGGGACAGGCTGGGACAGCCCCACTGAGCCTCGCCGTGGCCGCAGGCCCGGGTGCTGCGCGTCCCCGGGGATGCGCTACAACTCCTCCAGCGCCTTCCCCGACGAGATCCTCAACTTCGTCAAGACGCACCCGCTGATGGACGAGGCGGTGCCGGCCCTGGGCAACGCCCCCTGGATCCTCCGCACCATGACCCGGTGGGTGCCCGGGGAGGCTGGGGGACACTGGGGGACACTGGGAGGGCTGGGGGGCACTGGGAGCTGCTGGCCAGAGCCTCCCGTGCTGCCTTTCCACGCTTGTGCCAGCACCAGGAGCTCTGGGAGAGCTGATAAATCTCATACACTTTGCAGTCAAGATTGTCTCGTCCTAATTAAATCTGCCTTAATTGCTGCTTGATGGGGAATTAATCAAGCGGCGCTCTCGGGCCGCAGCCTCCCGCCAGCAGGGCAGCCGGGGCGTGAGCGGGGATGGGGACAGGGACGTGGAATGGGGACAGGGAGCTGGAGATGGGGGCAGGGGATGGGGACAGGGATGTGGGGCTGGAGCTGGGGTCATAGGGCTGCGGATGGGGACACGCAGATGGGGTTGTGGGGCTGGGTCCCTCACCCTGCCTCAGTTTCCCCCTCCCTGGGGACACCTGGCCTCCCGCACACCCCAACACCGCTCCCTCCCCCACGCAGGTACCAGCTCCGTAAGATCGTGGTGGACAACGCCGCGGGGCCGTGGGGAAACCACACCGTGGTGTTCCTGGGCTCCAGCACCGGCACCGTGCTCAAGTTCCTCATCCTGCCCAACGCCACCAGCAGCCCCGCGCCCGCCGCCCCCGGCAGCCAGAGCGTCTTCCTGGAGGAGTTTGAGACCTACCAGCCCGGGAGGTGAGAGCCAGAGGGGGAGAGGGGGCAATAAAAGGGGTGGGTGGGGTGTTTGGGTGGATGGATGATGGATGGAGAGGATGGGTGAGAGGGGTGCAAGGGGAACGGATGAGAAAATCTCCTCTGGACTGGGGCAGGCTCTGTGGAGCAGGGCTGGGGCCGTGATGAGCTCTGCCCTGTCCCCAGGTGTGGCCGGGACACGGAGGACGAGCGGCGGCTGCTGGGGCTGGAGCTGGACAAGGCTGCGGGGTCGCTGCTGCTGGCCTTCCCCCCGTGCGTGGCCAGGGTGCCCGTGGCTCGCTGCCAGCAGCACTCGGGCTGCATGAAGTGAGTGCCTCGGGCTGGGCTGGGCTCACATAACCTCACATCCCAGGAATTCACCCTGTGCTGGGATCCGGCCGCACAGGATGGCTGGGGAAACTGAGGCACAGCACGGTGTGGGGACAGAGCCCCTCGCGGGGGCCGGGTGTTGTGTCCCCCCCATCACCCTGACATCTCTGCTCTCTGCCAGGAACTGCCTCGGGAGCCGGGATCCGTACTGCGGCTGGACATCCGAGGGCTCCTGCATCTTCCTGGAGCCCAGTCCCAGGTAACGCTGGGGGGACAGCGGTGTCCCCAGGGAGTCCCTCAGCCCCCAATCGCTGAGCCCCAACAAACTCATCGCTCGCTGAAGGGCGCTGGGAGGCTCTGCCAGGCCATTTGGAACCCCCTGACCTCCCCAATTTGCGCCCCCAGGGTGGCCTTCGAGCAGGACATCGCGGGCGGCAGCACTTCCCACCTGGGCGAGTGCGAGGGTGAGTGCGGGGCCGGGCCGGGGCTCGGGGACGGAGCGGTGGCACCCGCGGGTCCCCTGACGCGTCCCCAACCCCAGGGCTGGTAACGGAGAGCTTCGTGGACGAGCCGGACGGGCTGGTGTCCGTGAACCTCCTGGTGATCTCCTCCGTCGCCGCCTTCGTCATCGGCGCCGTCATCTCCGGCTTCAGCGTGTGCTGGTTCATCGGGCACCGGGACCGCAAGGAGCTGGCGCGGCGCAAGGACAAGGAGACGATCCTGGCGCACAGTGAGTCGGTGGTGAGCGTCAGCCGCCTGGGCGAGCGGCGGGCACGGGGAGCTCTGCTGGCCCCGCTCATGCCCAACGGGTGGCCCAAGGAGCTGGGCAAGGTCACCCAACACGACCTGGACTCGGGGGTGCTGCCCACGCCGGAGCAGACCCCGCTGCAGCAGAAGCGCTGCCCCGGCGCCCTCCAGAACTGCAGCTGGGAGCAGAGTCACAACATCATCAACGCGGCTTTGCGGGACCCTGGAGGCTCCGGGCCCGCGGGCGCCGGGCGGGGGCACGGCGGCTCCGGCCGCCCGCCGCGGGGCATCCCCCTCTCCTGCCACGCCATCCTGGTGGACCAGGAGCTGGAGGCCGAACTCAGCGACTCCTCAGGTGACGGGCATTGGGGTCGGGACCCTCAGGAGGGTCCCCGCACCCGGCAGCACCCACCCGCCGGCGCCCGCCGCCCGCCCCGCAGCTCCTACGGCGACTTCGGCGGGACGCCGCACCCCAGCCCCGAGCGCCGGCGGGTGGTCTCGGCACCCAGCGGGGAGGGGGGAGACTTTACCGAGGGGCCGCCCTGGCACCCCGAGCAGCTGAACTTCAACGCCAACAACGGCACGGGCCGCCCCGGCGCGCACCTCAAGAGGAACCACACGTTCAACAGCGGCGAGGCGGCGGGGGGCGGCTACGGGCGGCACGGGACGGCGGCTCGGGCAGCGCGGGCACCGGGCACCCCCCGGCCGCTGACGGACCTGCACCACCTCCTGCGCTACGGCGTGGAGCGGACTCCCTCGGGAAAATAGGGTCCCACCCTGTGTGCGTCCCCCTCGCCAGGACACTGATGGGACCCCCGGCTCCCTGGGGACAGGGAGGGGTGGCCGGGCAGGAGCTGCGGGCATGGGGTGAGGTGCTGCATGGCTGAGGGGGGGGACAGGCACCCCCTGGGTGCCCCCGGTTGGGGTTTGGGGGTGTCCCCGGCTGGCGTGGGGCAGTGCCCTGCGCTCCGGCTGCTTTGTCCCAAATGCCGGGGGGGCCCGTCCACCGTGTCCCCTCCCCAGGCTGGACCCAGGGCCCGCAGCCCCCTGGGAGGGGGATCCCTGGGGGGCAGCAGGACGGACACACGGACGCGGGCACTGGGCTGTGCCCCCCAGCCCGCAGCCCCTCGGCCCGTCAGTGACACCCGGGGCGTCTTTTGGGTGCTGCCGGCCCCCTGGGAACACCCGGCCGGGGGTGCGTTGGTTGTGGTGATGGAAGCCGGTGAACATTTTGGGTGCGGGGAGCTGGGGGCCCCGTGAATGTGGCACTGTCTGGGGCTGGGGCACCCTCCCACCCCCAGTCCGGGGTCAGCCCCACCCCAGTGCCAGCCTGGGGGTTGCCCATCCTTCCCCCCCGGCACCCCCTCCTGGAAAGCACAGCCGGGGTGGGGGGGACACGGCTGGGGGGTCCCCACCGAACCCACTCTCTGCTGGCAAAGGGTGCCCTTTCGGTGCCACCCTGCCCGGCACCCACCCGGGGTGGCGTGTCGCGGGGGAGTGGCGGGTCCCCGGGGGATGGCAGGTCCCCAGGGGGTGACAGGCTGTAAATAGGGCGGGGGGCGGCGGGAGCCCCCCCCCAGCGGCCATGCATGCGGCCGCCCGCGGGCTGTACCCCGCGGCCCCAATAAACACCCGGTTACCGGAGGCGTCTCCCCCGCCGCCTCCTCGACACCTTCTTAACCCCCCCGGGAGCCGGGACCGGCCGGGGGAGGGGGGCACAGGGCTGGGGGTTCAGGGGGTGACACCCCCTCCGTGGGCACAGCCCGGAGCACAGACCCCCGCCCCTCCTCACGCCGCCCCCCGGCCCGGCCCCACGAGGGTCCCCGTCCCCACGAATTCCCCCGGGATACGGCAGTGCCGGCATCGTGTCCCTGCCGTGCCACACCCGCCGGGTCCCCTCCCTGTCCCCTTTCCCGGCCACCTCGTGCCCCACGAGCCACCCTCGGGGGTCACCCACGACCCCCTGGCCCCTGTCAGGCATCGCTGTCCCCTGAGGGGCTCTGGGGACACCTGGGGTGGGGACACCTGATGGGGACACACGGCCTTGGCTTCCTCGGGGTTGGGGACGCCGGTCACCGGGTCCCTCGGGGTTGGGGACACCGGGGCTGGCGGCCATCAATGGTTGGTTCCCCTGGGATGGGGACACTTGGAGAGAGGGGGGACCGCGGCCGTGGTGTCCCCTGAGGTGGGAGCAAGTGGCAAGGG
>NC_031797.1:4404155-4406577 GCF_001522545.3 Parus major | reverse complement strand
CGCCCCTCCTCTGATTGGCTCCCGCCGCCCGCGGATCCGCGCTGGGCGGGGCCCGGGGTCGCGATCTGGCCCGGGGGTCGCGACAGAACCCCACCCCCACCCCCGTGAGTACCGTGCCCGGGGCTGGGCGGGAGCGGGAGGGCGGGCAATGGGGCCGGGGCCGGCCCGGGGGGCTCCAGAAAGGCTCCGGGGGGGCTCCGGGAGGGTCGGGGCTCCAGAAAGGCTCCGGGGGGGCTCCGGATGGTCCCCGGGAGCCTCCGGGGGGTCCGGGGGAGGTCGGGGGTCCCGAGGTCCCCGGAACACTCCAGGGACACTAGAGGGACACTCCCAGAAGCTCAAAGGAGCCAATCCAGAGTCCCAGGGGGATCCGTCCCCCACAGGGACCTCCCTGAAGCCCCCCCGAGTCCCCCCAGAACTCGTCCCCCGGAGAGCACAGGATCAGGCCGGGGGTGCCACGGGGGACCCCAAAGGGCAGAGGGGCTACCGGGGGCCAGGAGGGGCTACCGGGTCCAGGGGGGGCTGCCGGGGCCAGCGTGGGCTGCCGGGGCCAGCGTGGGCTGCCGGGGCCGGGGGTCTCGGCTCGGCTCCCTGCGGGGGTTCGGGGGCTGCCCCGGCCCAGGCGATGGTGCCGGGCTGCACGTCCCCAGCTCAGGATTGCGACACACAGATCCAGTCTGGCTTGTGCTGAATCACCCAAAAAACGCCTCCCTGGCCCCAAAAGGGGGGTGTGGGGATCCCGGAGGGGACAGGGGGGTCCAAGAGGGGTTGAGGGGAGCCAGTCCCCCCGTTTCCTAGCAGGGGAGAAGGCCAACCCCATCCCAAAACCCCTTTCAGACCTCTCCTAACTCCCCCGTGAGCCCCTCAGAACCCGCCAGTCGCTCCCACTCGTGTCACGAGTTGGTGGCTCTCAGCCCTCAGGGAGCAGGGCTGGGGGTGCTGGGGGTCTCATTCTCCAGGGGGTCCCCACCAGTCTCACCCACCTTGGCACCCCAAAATCTCCCTCTTCCCGCTGCAGCCACCGCTGCCATGTCAGCCGAAAACGCGGCGGTGCCGGGAGAGGCCGGGCCGGAGACGAAGGTAGGGGTGGGTGCACGGAGGGTTCGGGGGGGCTGCGGGGGGCTCTGGGGACCCCATCTCACTGTCCCCCACCCTCAGAGCGTGGTGACCCGCGTGGCCAACCTGGCCCTGGTGAGCTGTGCCTGCGGGGCCGTGGCCTCGGCGTACGGGCGCACCAAGGAGAGCCACCCCTGCGTGCGCTCCGTCTGCGACGCCGCCGAGAGAGGGGTGAGGACCCTGACGGCAGCAGCAGCGAGCGGGGCCCAGCCCCTCCTCACCCGGCTGGAGCCCCAGAGTGAGTGCGGGGGGAGAACAGCACCCCATGGGGACGGGGGACCCCAAAACCGGCTCTCCCCGAGCTCTGGTGAGGCGGCAGGAGAGGAATGATCTGGTTTCACATCTCCGGTTTGCAGCAGCAATGAGTGAAGGGCTGGAGAAGCTGGAGGGTTGGAGGGGAAACACCCCACAAGTTTTGGGGTAGCGAAATCCCTGCAGAGCTCCTGCGGGGCAGCAGGGTGCTAAACTCACCTCTTTTCACATCTCCAGTTTCCACCGCCAACAAACTGGCCTGCAAAGGGCTGGACAAGCTGGAGGAGAAGCTGCCGATCCTGCAGCAGCCCCCTGAGAGGGTAACGTCACCCGGGGGGCACGGGCAGGGCTCCAGCGCCGAGCGAGGAGCAGGCACAAGCTGTCCCTGTGCTGTCCCCTCCAGGTGGTGGCCGGGACCAGGGAGCTGGTGTCGGGCACGGTGAGCGGGGCGGTGGCGAGGACGCGCTCGGCGCTCGGGGCCATGGTGGGCACCCGCGTGGGGCAGCTGCTGGCCACGGGTGTGGGCGCCGTGCTGGGCAAATCAGAGGAGCTGCTGGATCGGCACCGCCCCGGGACAGACGGGGAGCTGGGTGAGTGCCCACCATCCCCCAGATCTCGGGGTGCCGAGCCCTCCTGGGACCCTCACCCTGTCCCTCAGGGCTGCCTTGGCATTCCCTGCTCACGGTGGCCCCACAGTGGTGCCGGAACACTGAGGCCACCGTGACCCCACGCAGGGGACAGTCCCCACCTGGAGCACACGGGATGGCGCTGGGTGAACTCTCACCTGGAAACCCAACAGCAAATATAGTCCCGTGTGCCCGCCCGGGTATTTATAGCCTGGCACTGGGTGACATTAGGCAAAGCTGGCCCCATGTCACAGCTGAGGTGACCGCAGAGGCCACCTGGTGGCATCTCCGCATGACCTGGTGGCCAAGCATCCTGTGGCTGCTCACGCTGAGCTCCAGTGGCCAGCAGAGGATGGCCCAGCCACGCTGCCCTCACCCCTGGTCCCACAGCGGCTGCAGCAGGCACGGAGGTGACCAGGGGCACGGAGGTG
>NC_031797.1:4393542-4403675 GCF_001522545.3 Parus major | reverse complement strand
GGGGCCCTGGGGGACAGATGGCTCCGCCTGGAGAGGGTGGGGACACGTGGCAAGGGGACACCTGGGTGGTGGCACCTGGAGCAGGGGTGGAACGGCAGCCTCGGAGTCCCGGTGTGGGTCCATGAGGGCGGGGTTGGGGTTTGTGGGGTTTGGGGTCTATCGGGGTTGGGGTCCATCACCCCCAGCCCCTCTGCCCACCCCGCAGGTGGAGGCTCGGACGCTGGCCATGCTCCACGGGCTCCTGCACCAGCTCCACTCCGCCTGCTCCCACCTGGCCGCCGGCGCCCGGGCATTCCCCAGCAGCGTGCAGGAGACGGCGGGACACGTCCGGCACGGCGTGGAGGGCGTCCAGGCTTCCCTGGCCAGCGCCCGCTCCTTCCAGGACCTGTCGGGGCTGGTGCTGGCGCAGAGCCGGGACGCGGTGACGCGGGCACAGCTGAGCCTGGAGGGGCTGCTGGAGCACGTGGGGCAGCACACGCCCCTGCCCTGGCTCGTGGGACCTTTCGCCCCCGCGCTCGTGGAGTATCCGGAGGATGTCCCGGTGGATATGTCCAAGTGGGAGGGCTGTGTCACCGCGGGGGGGACGCACCGGGTGCCCGCTGCCCCCCAGCTCTGCAGTCAGCACTGAGTCACCGGTGCCACTGAGCTGGGGGAGCGCCCACCCGAGCCACGAACCGCACCGGGAATGAGGGACCTGGTGACCCGGCGTGGGACCCCGGTGCCACGGCCGGGGACTCCTGTGGCGATGGTGGCACGGGGAGGATGCGGTGTGGGTCTGTCTGGGATCCAGGGCTGCCCTAAGCCCCAGGAGCGCTGGGATTTCATGTCTTAACAGCTTCAAACCAGTTTAAAGAGGAAGAAAACAAGTTTTTTTTGCCTTAAAATGACTCAGAGGCTGCAGTGGTGTGGCAGAGCCACCGTGCCGGGCCCACCGGGGGGCTCTGCACGGGCGGCAGAGCCGGGGGCGCTCCCGAGGGGGGCTCAGTAAGGGGGTGCTGGGGGGGGACAGGATTCCGTGGGGTGACGGGAGGGAGGGTGCCACAAGGTGCCAGGACGCCTGGACTGTGACCCGCAGCCGTGTGGCACTGAACTTTGCCCCAGTTGTCACCGTCGGGCCCCGGGGTGTCCCCGACGTCACAAGCACAGTGTGGTGACAGCAGCCGGTGTGGCGACACCGGGGACCCCGGCACTGACCATCCTCCCACCGCCAGAACCCACTGGGACCGGTTCGACCAACTGCACCGGGCCAGGTGTGGGGGCGCACCGGAACCTCCGAGCTCGGGACCCCCACGAGGGGCGGGGACGCTTGGGGGGGTCAGGGCAGCTCAGTCCCGGGGGATCCGGTACCGGGGGGGTCAGTGCAGCACCGACCGAGGAATGGGGTCCCGGGGGCTCCGGTGTTGGGCGGGGGTGCGGTTCCCGGGGGTTCATTGCCCTGCCGGGCCCGGAGGTTCGGTGCTGTGCCGGGCCCGGAGGTTCGCTGCCCCCCGGGCCCCCGCCCCCGCCGGTCGCTGCTCCCGGTGCGCCCCGGGCCGGCCCCGCTGGGCGGCTCCGGTCACATGCGCTCGGGGCGGGCTCCGGGGTATAAAGGGCGGCGGGGAGGAGCGGGGCGAGCCCGGAGCCGAACCGAGCGGAGCCGAACCGAGCCCAGCCGCCAGCGGTGAGCACGATCCGGGGCCCGTCCGCGATCCTGGTTCCGATCCCGACTGCGATCCCGGTTCCGGTTCCGATCGCGATTGCGATCCCGGTTCCGATCCCGATTGCGATCCCGGTTCCGGTTCCGATCCCGATTGCGATCCTGGTCCCGATCCCGCCTGTGATCCCGATCGCGATCCCGGTCCCAGGGACCCCCCCCCGCCCCGTCCCGGGATTTTCCAGCCGCGTGGGAGCTGCCCCGTTCCGGGGAGGGGGAACTTGGGGTGCTCCCCTCGGGAGGGGGGCGCTGGGGGCCTGACCCCACTCACGGTCCCGTCCTGTGCCCCCCAGCCCCACCATGGCCACCAGCGAGCCCACGCCGGCGCAGCCCAAGGCAGAGGAGCAACAGGTCAGTGCGGGCAAGGGGGGGAATCTGGGGGCGATCCACGGGGTCCCTGCTTGGAGACCGGGATCGGGATTATCCCACCCTCCGATGGGCTTGGAGAGCCCCAAAAGCATCCCCGGGGTGTTGGGAACACCCAGACCCCATTCCCCGTGAGGTTTGGGGGGGTTCCTCCCCACCACGCTCACCCTGAGCCCTTCTGGCCCCCAGAGCATCGGGACACGCGTGGCCAACCTGCCCCTGGTGAGCTCTGCCTACGACATGGTGTCCTCTGCCTACTCCTGCACCAAGGAGAGCCACCCCTGCGTGCGCTCCGTCTGCGACGCCGCCGAGAGAGGGGTGAGGACCCTGACGGCGGCAGCAGCGAGCGGGGCCCAGCCCCTCCTCACCCGGCTGGAGCCCCAGAGTGAGTGCGGGCCGGGGGGGACCCCAAAAGCTGTCCCCAGCAGAGCTCCTGCGGGGCAGCAGGGTGCTAAACACACCTCTTTTCACATCTCCAGTTTCCAGCGCCAATGAATTGGCCTGCAAGGGGCTGGACAAGCTGGAGGAGAAGCTGCCGATCCTGCAGCAATCCCCCCAGCAGGTACCGGCTGGGGTGGGGTGGGGTGGGCAGCACACTCGGGGCCCCCCCAGTGCTTAACAGAGGTTTGTGTGTCCACCCAGATCATCTCGGACACCAAACTGCTGGTGACCTCCACGGTGACGGGGGCCAGGGATGTGCTGACCAGCACCGTGGCCGGAGCCAGGGATGCAGTGTCCAGCACCGTGGCCGGAGCCAAGGACGCAGTGTCCAGCACTGTGGCCGGGGCTAAGGATGCAGTGACCAGCCGAGTGACCGAGGCCAAGGACGCAGTGTCCAGCACCGTGGCTGGGGCTAAGGATGCAGTGACCAGCCGAGTGACCGGTGTGATGGACATGACCAAAGGGGCCGTGCAGGGCGGTGTGGAGCTGACCAAGTCCGCGGTCAGCAGCGGTGTCAGCACCGTGGGCCAGATGGTGGCCAGCGGGGTGGGCTCCGTGCTGGGCAAGTCGGAGGAGCTGGTGGACCATTACCTGCCCATGACGGATGAGGAGCTGGGTGAGCAGCTGATCCCAACCTCCAGCGAGGCTGGGCAGAGCGGGGGAGGCTCTCTGGGGGGGGTTGGTGGTGCTGGGACCCCCTGAGCAGCTCCTGTCCCGCAGCCAAGCTGGCCACGGCCGTGGAGGGCTTCGAGCCGGAGCAGCAGAGGCAGCAGCAGAGCTACTTCGTGCGCCTGGGCTCCCTCTCCACCAAGCTGCGGCACCGAGCGCTCCAGCACTCCCTGGGCAAACTGCAGAGCGCTCGCCAGAGCAGCCAGGACCTGCTGGCCCAGCTCCAGCGCACCCTCGACCTGGTAGGACCCGGCCCCGCGCCCCCTGTGCCAGCCAGGGGTGTCCCCTGGCAGCCCCCCGACCCAGCCGGGCCGTGCCCCTGTCGCAGGTGGAGCACCTGAGGCAGGACGTGGACCAGAGGCTGCAGGGAGGGCAGGAGAAGCTGCAGCAGCTGTGGCTGGAGTGGAACAAGAAGCAGCCGGGCGGTGGCAAGGACCAGGTGCCACCGGAGGTAGGAGCAGGGCAGGGGGTCCCCAGGGTGAGCCGGGGTGTCCCCAGCCCTCACCCCCCGTGTCCCCCCGCAGGCGGTGGAGTCGGGCACGCTGACCATGCTGCAGGGCTTGAGCCAGCAGCTGCAGAGCTCCTGCCAGCCCTTGGTGTCCAGCCTGCAGGGGCTCCCCACCGGCATCCAGGACACGGCGGGGCAGGTCCGGCACAACGTGGAGGAGCTGCGGGCGGCGCTGGCCTCTGTCACCTCCCTGCAGGACGTGACGGGGCCCGTGCTGGCCCGAGCCCGCGCCCACGCCACCAAAGCCCGGCAGCTGATGGACGAGCTGGTGGAGCATGTGGCCTTCAACACCCCCCTGACGTGGCTGGTGGGACCCTTCGCCCCCTCGGGCAAGCGCCCGGTGGAGCTGGAGATGGAGTAGCAGCTCTGGGCTTCCCCCCAAAACGCCTCGTTAGGAGCCTTAAACACCCCCAGCCCCCCTCGCCCCCCACCCTGTGCCTGCCCCAGCTCTGTCCCTCGTCCCCTTGCTGGGGACTGCACAAGTGCCTTGGCTGCCCCAAGTGCCTCTTGGGGGTCCCCCATGTCCTCGGTGCCTTGTAGGGTTAAAACAGCACAAGAAATAAACTCTGGTTAGTTTTGCACTGGCCTGGGGCTTCTTTGGGGGCGTGGGGAGGAGGAATTGGGCTCTGGAGGAGCAAACCCCAAGACCTGAGGACCCCCCTGTCCTGAGCCCCCCTTCCCCAGGCAGCCCCCCCAGCCTGTCCCTGCCCCCGGGAGGGGAGGACCTGGCTCTGGGATCGGGGTCCTGGACGGAGCCTCCCACTTCCCCGCAGTTGGGCAAGAGGCACTCGGGAAGTTTTGGGCTTTATTTGGGTCTTGTTTAGGGAGGAGAGTGAAAGCAGTTCCGGAACACGGAGCGAAGTGTCCCCAGGGCAGAGTTACTGCAGCCTGCAGGGGGTCGGGGGTCGGGGCACAAAGAGGAGGCGGCGCCGGGTGGAGCCGGGAATTCTTTATTGGACACGGACAGAAGAGCAAAGAGACCAACACGGAGCTGCTGCCCAGCACGGGCAGGACGCTGCCAGGGTCAGTCCCCCCCCGGCACACCGAGCACAGAACACACCCTTTGTACCCTGGTTTCACCCCGAAAACTTGGTGCCCACCCCTGGGGCCGAGGGATCCGGCTCCAGCAGCTGCCTCGGGATGGAGAGAGGATCGTGATGGTGAGGAAAGGGGCTTGGAGCAGCTCCTGAGTGCCCGATCCTGGTCACAGGGAAACTGGGGAGCCATGGGGTGCTTTCCAGCCCTGACCCTCGTCCCAGCCAGAGATGCCTCAAGAAAGAGACACTGGGGTTCCTTCTGTTTTTCATTAGAAAACCCTTTATATTCATTTCATGTCGGTTGAAATCACAAGAAATTAGGTAGGAGGGGAAAAAAAAACAACAAACCAGAACAAAAAATGAGAAACAAGGGGAAGGGACAAATACAGACACCAGCACAGCCCCCCCGCGGGTGCTGCCTCCGCAGGGACGGGACACGGGACAAGACCAAGGACATCGGCTACGGTGGGACTTAATGAAGTGACTCAGGCAGGGGACGAGGCAGAGGCTGCTCTCCCTTCACAGCCTCTCCTCCTCCTCCAGGTGGGAGCTGCTTCCTCAGCTCTCCTCCTCCTCCTCCTCCTCCTCCTCGTCCGCAGCCTCCGACTCCCCGCGAGCTCGCTCCAGCCCGGCCTTGGGATAGTCCTGGACACTGCTGGGGGAGAGCAGGGGCAGGGAGAGTCAGGCCCTGCCCCTCTGCCACGTCCCAGCTCCTTCCCAAGCTGGGAGAACCCTCACAACCCACAGGATGTCCCCAAATCATCCCTGCCGAGCCCAGCGACCCCAGCCCTGCCCCTCACACTCACTTGTTGTGGGGCTCCTCTGTGGACGCCTCCAGCTCCCCAGCTCCTGGCCCTTGGCTCTTGTCCTTCTCCTCTGTGCCCTCTGACTTCTGGGATTCACCATTCACAGGACCTGACAGGTCTGGAGGGAAGAGAGAGGCTCAGGCTCTCGGATCCCCTCGCCCATCCCAACCCTCGTGGCTGAGGATCCACGGCCACAGGCTGTCCCTGGACATGCAGCCGAGCCTGAGGGGACCCCAGGACTGGCCTGATCCCCACAGCTGCAAGAAGGTCCCCAAAACCTCCATCCCCCAGCCCAGAGGCACCGCCAGGGTGGATTTTTCCCCGTCAGTTCCTCAGGGAAGGCTCTTGCAGCACCACCAGGACAGCCCCAGGCAGAGACCCGGCTCTGAGGGTGGAAGGTCCCAGTCACCAGTGCCTGTGCAAGAGCCTGAGCCAGTGTCCAAGGACATCTCCACATTCCTTCATGGCTGGAGCAGAGCTCAGGCTGGCAGGGAGGAGCTGGTTCTGGGCCAAAAAGCAGCGTGGGGGCCCCGGAGCCCGGGTGAGGGGCTGGAGGTTTGCCCTGTGCCCTCACTGCATTCCCCATCCCGCCCTTTCCCGCTCCTGGCACTGGCCTGGAGGTGCTGATCCCCCCCCACCGGGCCAAAGCCACCTCCCCATGTCCCTGTCCCCAGCAGGACGGGCCACGCCCCAGGGAGGAGACCGTGACCTGCCCACACAGCACAGGGAATGTTCAGGATGCTCAGGGATGTTACCAGCATTTGTCTCCTCTTCCCCCTTCTCATTCCGTGTCTCTGCTCCCGACAGCTTCTCCTGGCCCTTCTCTGCCTCCCCCTTGTCCTTCTCGGGCCCGGCTTTGTTGCCTTTCTGGATGGATTCCATCTTTGGGCCCAGCACACGCGACTTCAACCGGGTGTAGACTTCAGCTGCTTTCTCCATCACGTCCTTGTTGGCTTTGTAGCGACGGATCTGCCCCGGGGAGCGGGAGGAGGGACCCCCTTAGAGCCCCCGAGGGCTGGGACAGGCTCCCCACTCGCCCCAGGAGGGCTCAGCCCTCTGCTCTACCTTCTTGAGCGTGGCCACCACGTCCGTGTGCTTCTGGAGGATGTGGGAAGTGACCTGGAGCGTGCCCAGCTCCTCGAGCGCGTTCAGACAGCGCTTGATGTCCTGCACGGATGGCACCGGGATCAGGAGCTGCCCTGGGGGCACCTGGGGCCTCCCAGCACCCCCAGAGGGAGGAGGAGGAGCCTCCCAGGTATCACAGCAGGGATGTCCCAGGCCAGGCACTCACCGGGTTATCCACCTTCAGCGCAAACTTGATCTCGCTGTGAAGTTTCTGCAGTTTCTCTTCCACTGTGGGCTCTGGAGCAGAGACACAGTGTGAGGGCACACAGAGCTCAGGATCCGCTCTGGGGCCTGGAATCACTCCCAGGCAGGGGTTTGTGTCCTCCTGCACTTCCAAAGTTCAGCACGGCCCCAGGAATGTCTCTGGGACATGTCTCAGGGGCTGGGCTGTGCCAAGATCGGGAGGGGACGTCAGGGAAGTGATCCTGGGAAAAACCCTGCCACAAACTCACTGATCCCTCCCTGTCCCAGGGATGGGGGAACCAACCCTGGAGCCCTCCCCTCCCTCTCCTCCCCTCTGTGATGGGAAGCAGTGGCTCTCTCACCCTTTTTCTTCTCCATCCTCCTTTCGGGGGTCGGGTCGGATTTCTTCCGGCCTCGTTCCACTTTCAGAGGTCTGTGGGCAGGGAAGGAAAAAGGGAAGGTGGTTGTGGTGAACACCCTGCTCACCACTGGGCTAACAAGGGGATGGCACTGCCTGCAGCACCTGAGACCCCTCCACCCTGATCACAGCTCCCCTGTGCCCCAGCTTCCCAGGAATGCAGACAGGAAAAGCCCCACGAGAAAGAAAACACCACGGAACCTCATCCTGGAAACCCCCAACAGCTCCTGCAGCCCCTTCAGCTCGGCAGGAGGGGAGGAACGAGCCCAGCCCCTGTGCAGGAGCAGCAGCCCCACCAGCCCCATCCCCACCCCGGGGTGCTGGGGCCGTGCAGGAACAGCCCCGTTCCCAGGAGGAAAGGGGAGGGAGATGTGGAGATGCTGACTTGTTCCGTGGCTTCTCCTCTGCTCGGCCCCTCTTCTCCTTCTGATTTGGTTTCCTTGACAACTCCGAGGGCTGCTTCTTCACCGGCTTCTTTACCTTGGAGGAGAGAACAATGCAGGGAGAGCGGCAGAGCCCTCCTTGCTGCAGAGCCACGGCCACACCACAGTGTCACCATGGCCACCCCACGGCCACCCCACAGCCCAGGGACACCCCAGGCACCCCACAGCAGAGCCTGTGGTCACCCCACAGCACACAGTCACCCTACAGGCTCCCAAAGGCTCAGGGGGATAGCACCCTGGAGATCAGGGAATGGTTTGGGAATAAAGCTCATCCCGTCCCATCCTGCCATGGCAGGGACACCTTCCACTGTCCCAGGCTGCTCCAGCCCCATCCAGCCTGGGATGGAGCAGCCACAGCTGCTCTGGGCACCTGTGCCAGATGTGAGGCCACAGCTGGATGATGCATCCTGGGCCAGGGGAAGAGCTCCCACTCCAAGGCACGGAATTGCCATGGACACAACCCTTCCCAACACCATCTGGGCAGTTGCAGGGTAACCCAGGAGCACGAGAGCAGGTCCCTGCCCCTCCTGGAGGTCCCTGATGGCCTGACAGGGAGGTGACAGGCTGTCCATCCACCCCCAGGCCCCCACAGCTCCACACTCACCTCCTTCTCCTGCTCCAGCTCGGAGTCTGAGGAGGACGGAGCCTTGGCCCGGCCTCTCCGGCCCTTTTTGGCCGTTTCATCCTCGGCGCTGCTGTCCGAGTCCGAGTGCACCTCCTCGCCCTTCTCTGCCTTCTCCTTCCTTTTCTCCTTCTCCTCCTTCTCCTGCTCCCGGAGCCGCCGGATCTCCTCCTCCTGCTCCCTCTTCCTCTTCTCCTCCAGCTCCCGCCGCCGCTCCTCGTCCCGCCGCTTCCACTCGCTGATGCGATCCACGTCGCTGTCGCTGTCACTGCCAGGACAGGGCAGGCTGGGACCCCCGCGGGACCCCCAGCCCAGCCCAAGGGTGACAGTGGCCCAGTGGCCCAGGTGAGCTCACCTGTCGCTGCTGGAGCTGCTGGGGACTCGCTCCGGCTTCGGTTTCCTGCCGCGGGGCTTGGGAGGGGGTTTCTCAGCTGCAAGACAACAGGGACATGCTCTGCAGGAGCCCTGGAGGTGCCTCTGTTCAAACAGCCCCGGCTCATGGAGGCAGAGAGGTTCTGGAATGTGCCCACAATTCGGGATGGGAATTCCCAGAGGCTTGGGGAAGCAGGAGCAGCCCTGGGGGTACCTGGCTTGCGGCCCCGTGGCGCCTTTTTCACCGACACGTCCGAGTCCGAGTCCGAGTCTGACTTGGTCATGTCCACGGTGGCATTGCCCATCTCCAGATCCGAGTCCACTTTGGAGTCGGAGTCAGAGCCAGACTCCATTTTCTGCAGGCAGAGCGGGGCTGGGATGGGAGCTGGCCGTGGGGTGGCACTGCCCCAATCCCAGCCAGCCCCCAAAGCCAGCAGTGTCCTGCATCCCGAGCCCCAGCAGCTCACCAAGAGATCAGCGAGCGAGCTCCAGGTGCTCCAGCCCAGGTGTCACCCCCAGCTCCCCCCTCCCCACAGTGCAGACCCCGACTCCTCTCCAGCCTCCCTCATTAGGGGCCCTTTACCTTCTTCTTCCTCCCTGCTGCCGGCATCCTCCGGGGAGCCCGGGCCACTGGCTTCTTTTCAGGAGTGAAATCCTGGAGAAAAACGGAAATATGAGGAGATGTGGAACAGTGTCACCACGGTATCACAGCAGTCAGGTTCCCTCCAGCCTCTGCCTCACTCCCACAGGGATGCTCTCCCCACCACCCTGCCAGTGAACCCCCAAATCCTCTCACCTGGTCACTGTTTTTTTCCGACTCGGAAGATGTTTCTGAGTTCTCCTCTTCTGTGACAGAGGGGCTGCCCTGGTCCAAGTCACTGGAGGATTTCCGAGGCCGTTTTGTCACAGGCATCTGGCAAAGGAGAGGTGACAAGATGAGAGAAGCCCATTCCTTCTCCACCCACCATGGAAAGCAAAGTCCTTCCTGGGAAGGGCTTTCTCCAACTCTTCCCAACCTGCAAGAGCTGCACTCAGATCTGCAGCTCTGGATCCTCCTCCGGGCTGCTAACCCCACCAGGATTGACCACCCCGCCACACAGGCATCATGAGACCCCCAAAATCACGCTGAGCCCCAGTTCCCTCTGGAGAATCCAGAGGGAGTTGGTTTCTCCAGCACCTTCTGCTGAGGTGGCTTCAAGGAAAGCTCTGTGATGGACCCACAGTGTCCCCTGGCTGGGCCACCCTCCTGTCCCCAGCCCTTCACTCACTTTCATGGCCAAGGATTTCCTCTTGAGCCCGCTGTGGTCGCTGCCTCGATCCGAGTCCTCATCGCTGTCCACCTTCTCGGTGGGCATGGTGGCCATGGCAGAGTCATCCTCGTCGTCCCCGGCGTCGCTCCCCGCCATGGGGTCGTTCTCGGGGACGTCGCTGTCGGAGGAGCTGGCGGGCT
>NC_031797.1:4390514-4393137 GCF_001522545.3 Parus major | reverse complement strand
GCAGTGCAGAGCAGAGCAGCCTCCCCTCCCAGCACGGATCCCCCCGGAGCAGCTCCGGACAACGCTGCAGCCCTTCCCACAGCACCTGACACACGGCTCCGAGAGCACTCCCGACACACTCCCGGGGTGCTGCTGCCTCGCTGCCCTCTGCCCCCCATCCTCACACCCTGCCAAAACCCCTGCAGCAGCCTGGAGCAGAGCCCAGCCCTCCTCTGCCCTGACGGCGCCAGACAAGCCGGGGTGGCTGGGTTCAGCCTCTCCTTCTGCCTCCACTTGGATCGGGCTCTTCACGTCCTCTTCGCACACCTTCCCCACAGTGAAGGTCCACACAAGGAGCCCGGGTGGCCACGGTGCTCTCCCCAGCTGGGATCTCCTGTGTCCTGCTCCCTGAAGGTCTCCTTGTTTCTGCAGCCCATCGGGAGGTTCCTCACACAGGGACATCACACACCCCAACTTCATCTTCTGGGCTGCTCCTCTGTGTGTGGCAGCACTGACATTCCCAGAGCCAGGGTTCTTCCAGCTGCTGGAAAGCCTCTTCTCACCCTCGGCTGCTCCTGGCACCTCTCTTCACTCAGGTCTCAAAGCCAAGGAAACTTCTGTGTCTTCTCCTGCTCCTTTCGTCCACAGGATGTTGGTGAGCCCTCATCCCTGAGGGGAGTTCCCAGCGGATTCCTGCCCGTGGCAGGTGCTGCCTCCTTCACCACCACAAACCTCCAGGTGTTCAGGCACCTCCACAGCCTCAGCTCGCCCCACATCCACAGCTTTGGGTGGGCGATTTCCCAACCCCTGCCCCTCAAACCACATCCTCACTCAGGCCTGGCCTGGGGGACTCACTGCCTGCTCCTGCTGACCTCCAGGGACCACCTCCACCTTGCTGCTCACCCTGCAGCCCTTCCTCTGCCCCTGCAGCCCCACTGCCTACGAAGCCAGCGCCTCCTGTGATGATATGATGTGATTTACAGAATAAATTGGATCCCAGTCGTGGTCATGAGGTGCCCCCATGAGCAGCTGACAAAGAGCTGTTCCCTGGCCTGGCCTGCTCCAAATCCAGCTGGAGGGCTCAGGAACCTCGGGAATGGATGGAGAAAGGGACCTCCCAACAGTCCACGAGCAGATCCAGGAGCCAGGGACAAGCAAGCCTCAAGTTCTTGCTCTGTCAACAAAACCTCCGTGATTTTGGGCAAGCAGCACAAAGCACGACCCCGGTTCCACCGCGACAACGGGGCAGAAGCATCTTCCTCCAGAGCAAGCGGGAACTTCCAGCACTCCTGGAAGCCCAAGGGAAACCCCTCCATGGAGGAAGATGAGGAGAGCAGACTCCCTGAGGAAGGGAGAGGGCAGGGAAGGAGAGGGGAGCTAATTCCACCCCAAGGAAGCCAAGCTGGAAGCTGGAAGCAATCGGCACGGCAGCGAGGAGAAGCAGAGACAGGAGGAGCGACTCGGGGGCGCGGAGGGGCCACGGCGCCATGCCCTGCCCAGCCCACACTCACCGCAGGGGCACTGTAACTGGCGTGGGGGTTGTTCTGGATTTCCCACAAGCCCTCGTTGAAGCCTTTTCTCTTGTTTGGTTTCCCATATTTGTCTTTATATTTTTCGTAAGGGAACAGATCTTTAGGGCCCAAGAAGGCGCTGGAGAGAGACAAAGCAGAGGTGAGGCCGGAGCAGAGGCAGAGCCCGGCGGGGGGAGCGAGGCAGCGCTTACGTCTCGTGGGTGCCGAAGAAGAAGATGGGGTACTTGTTCGGGGGGGGTTTCACGGCGCCGTCCGCGATGTCATCGATCTGAAAGGAAACCCAAAGCACGAGGAGGTCAGAGACAGCGGTGACACGTCCTCAGCCCCGGCAAGCGGCGTCGGGTCCGGCACCCGCTTGGAGCCAAGCGCGGCAGGAAAGCACCCGGACGGGGCCCTGGCTACGGATCCGAGTCCCTGCGGGATCTCTACCAGAGTAACGGGAAGGATCCGGCACCGAGGTCTTGTGGGCAACGTGGGCCTTGCGCTACTCCCCCGGGATCCGTGGCCGGGAGCCCGGCGGCGCGGGCGGGGGGCGATGGATGAGCAGGGTCCGTCCTGGCTGGAGCCCGGCCGGACACCCCGTCTTCTGTGCTCGGGGAGCCTCGGGGTGCGCAGGGGGTGCTGGGGAGGTCTTCGGGGTGGGGGGACCCTTCCCCAAAAAGCAAGCGAGCTAAAGCAGAGGGGCTGTCCTGGCAGGAGCGGCAGTCCCGGGTCTCACGGCGAGGTGCAGCCAAGCGGTGTCAACTCCGGCCCCCTGAGCTCCCCGATCCCACAGGCTTCCACCTGCCAGTCTCTTCCCGTCCAAGGGCAGTGGATGAGCCTGCCACGCCCTCGGCTGCTCCCGGGGACCCTGCGGAGCCCCCAGGCACCCCCAGCTGAGCACATCCCAAAGCAGCTCCCGCTCTCCTCCAGGAGCTCTGCGGCACGACGCTGTCACCCGGCCGGTGGCACCAGCTGTCCCCCTCCCCAAGCGCTCCAGCATCCCAAATAACGGCCCCAAAGCGCAGCAGCACCCGCTGATCCCACACCGTGAGCACGGACAGCAGCCCCCCACCCATGGCACACCCAGAGCGTCCCCTCACTGTCCCCAGCGAGGGGCAGAACCGCAGGCC
>NC_031797.1:4388950-4389918 GCF_001522545.3 Parus major | reverse complement strand
GTGCAGGATCCCATCCCTGTGCAGGATCCCACCTCGGTACCGAGCTCCCGTCCCCTCAGGGGATCTCTGAGCCAGGGCTGGACTCCCATCCCAGCACAGCTGCTGTGGGGTCCCCCATTCCGGCACAGGACACCCCATTCCAGTTCTGGCCCCCATCCCAGTAGAGGTGCTGGAATGGGATCTCCGGTCCCAGAACGGGTCACCCCGCGCTGCCGCTGGGCCCCAGCCCAGGACACTCCAGGGATGTGACCCCGCATCCCGCTCCGTGTGCCGGGACAGCCCCTCCTGCCATCACCGGATCCGCGACAGACCCGGCCAGGGTCCCGCACCCCCACCGGACCCCTATCCCGGTACCGGTACCGGTACAGCCTGTCCGCCCCGGTACAGCCTGTCCATCCCGGCACGGCTCCCGTTACGGCATCTCCATCCCGGGACGTGCTCCTGCGCCGGCACCGTGTCCCCATCCCGGTACAGGTACCGTTATGGCATCTCCATCCCGACAGGGGCCTCCGCTCCGGGGACAGGGGTCGGTACGCGTCTCCATCCCGTCCCCAGTCCCCCCTCCCGATCCCGCCCCCATCCCGGTGCGGGACCCCCGCCCCTCTCCCGCTCCGTTCCCCCGCGGCGCGGCCCCGCCGTCTCACCCGGGCCGGCCAGTGCGGGTAGCCCTTCATCTTGGCGAAGACGAGGTCCCCGGGTTTGAAGCTGTGTGGCATGGCGGCACCGGGGGGCGCGGGGGGCACCGGGCGCGGGCAGGCCCAGCCCAGGCCGCGGCAGCACCGGGCAGGCGGCGGGGGCGGCCCGCACCGCACGGCACGCAGGATGTCCCGCCCCCGGTCGCGACCGCGCCTCCCATTGGCTCCGCCGCACGTCGTTCAACCAACTCGACCAATAGAAGCGAGGCGGCGGCGCGGCGGGATAACGGGATTGGGCCGCGCCGCCGGAGGCGCCGAAGCGGGGGGCGCTGG
>NC_031797.1:4368572-4388764 GCF_001522545.3 Parus major | reverse complement strand
GGGACAGGGAGCTGAGGGGGGACAGGGACAGGGACAGGGAGCTGAGGAGGGACAGGGACAGGGAGCTGAGGGGGGACAGGGACAGGGAGATGAGCGGAGGAGAGGACCGTGTGAGAGTGACAGGGCTGTGGGGAGAGGGTCAGGGCAATGGTGACACAAATCCTGCCCCATCACTGTCCCCAGCTCAGCCCCCCCAGGCTGGGGATGCGGCTCCCGGCTGAATTCCTGAATTCCCCGGGGCCATCCCGGGACCCCAAACTCCTCCTGGGCTGGGCAGGGCGGTGGGTGCTCATGTCCGTGCCCCAGGACAGGGCACCGGGAGGGTCACTGGGCAATCCGAGCCACGGGCTCCGAGCTTGGGCTGAGCCGGGCTGAGCTGGGCTGGGATGGGATGGGCTGAGCCGGGCTGGGCTGAGCCGGGCTGGGCTGGGCTGGGCTGGGCTGGGATGGGCTGAGCTGGGACCCCGCTCTAACCCAAACTGTGTCTCTGCAAGATCATGGAAAGGGAGGCGGTCCCTGCCCGCACCGGGCCGGGCGGGAGCAAAACCCAAACCTCAACACACGGTCTGGGGAGAAATTACTGCCAGGGCTTTGTGGGGAGGTGTGTGAGGAGGGGAAATCCCGCTGCAGGGAATTCGTGTCGGGGTGCACGGGGGTGTTGTGTCCCTGTCACACTGTGAGTGTGACACACTCCTGCCAGGCTGTGCCACGTCCCTGCTGTGCCAAATCCTGGCCTTGTCATATCCCAGCCATGCTTCATCCTGACCGTGCCATATCCACTGTGTGCCATATCCAGTCTGTGCCATATCCACTGTGTGCCATATCCACTGTGTGCCATGCTCTGGCTTTGCCATATCCACTGTGGCCATATCCAGTCTGTGCCATATCCAGTCTGTGCCATATCCACTCTGTGCCATGCTCTGGCTTTGCCATATCCCAGGCTTTGCCGTATCCCAGGCTGTGCCACATCCTTCCCGTGCCGTATCCCAGCTCTGCCACATCCCAGCAGCTCCAGGGCTCTGTACATGGTCCTCAGCCTGTCCTGTGCCAGGGCGCTGGAGGGCACGGTGTCTCAGTCCGTGATTCCCGCTGGCGATGCCGCTGTGTGTCCAGCCTTGCTCCAGGCGCTCCCGGTTCTCGGTGCCACCGGGTGCCACCGGAGGGGCAGCGCCAGGTGCGGCTGCACAGGTGAAGGCGCAGCCCCCGCTCGGGGTGGGCTCCGCCCGCTCCCGAGAGTCGCAGCCCCTTCCCCGCGTGTCCCCTGGGGACGGGGAGCAGGAGCGGTGCCGGGGGAACGTGACCGTGACCCCGCAGCAGCCGCGGGGGCTGCGCTCGCCGTGTCCGTCCCGCGGTTCGGAGCGCTCGGCCGGTGTCCCGGGGATGGCTCGGACACCACGCTCCTTGTCCAGCCCCGGCTGTGTCCCAGCTCCACGCCAGGTTCGCTCCGGAGCTGCCCAGGGCTCCTTTCAGCCCGCTTGGCTCACACCGGGGCTGCCCCGGGGCACCGGGAGCCGAGGCTGCTCCGAGCGGGCTCCGGGTGCAGGTTTGGGGTGCTCTGGGGTCCGTGAGGCTCCGGGGGTGCCGCCGGGGGTCCGTGGATGCAACCTGGGCTCTGTGGCGGTCCGTGAGTGCCGGTCTGGGGTCCGTGAGTGCCGGTCAGGGGTCCGTGAGTGCCGGTTTGGGGTCCGTGAGTGCCGGTCTGGGGTCCGTGAGTGCCGGTCAGGGGTCCGTGAGTGCCGGTCAGGGGTCCGTGAGTGCCGGTCTGGGGTCCGTGAGTGCCGGTCTGGGGTCCACGGGTACCGGTCTGGGGTCTGCGGTGCCGCCAGCCCCCGGTGGTCCCGGTGTTCCTCGCCCCCATCCCCGCCGCCCGAGCGGGGCCGGTCCCGCCCCGTTCCGGTGACGGCGCGGGCGGGCCGGAAGCGCGGGGGGGGCGCGGCGGCCCCGCTCCCATCCCGGTGCTCCCATCCCGGTGCTCCCATCCCGGTGCTCCCGTCCCGGTGCCCCCATCCCGGTGCCCCTATCCCGGTGCTCCCGTCCAGGCCCGCTCCCGGCCCGGTGCTCCCGTCCCGGTGCTCCCGTCCAGGCCCGCTCCCGGCCCGGCACCGCCATGCGCAAGTTCTTCCAGGAGATCAAGGCCGACCTGAAGTTCAAGACGGCGGGGCCCGGGCAGAAGCTCTCGGAGCCGTCCCGGTACGGGCGGGGGGGACTCTCCGGTAACGCCACCGCCGGTAACGCCAGTTCCCCGGGGCACCGCGGGGGACACGGGGGTGTTACCGGCGGCTGAGCGGAGCCCGAGCCCGTGTCCTCCGCCGCAGGGCCCCCAAGGAGAAGCCGAAAGCCGAGGTGGCCCCGAAGCCCCGGCAGGCCCCGACCGATGAGGCGCAGAGGGCGGCGGCCGCGGCGCTGGCCCGGCTGGAGCTGAAGCCCAAGGCCAAGGCACCGTCCGGCTCGCAGGAGACCATCAGGAGCCACGGTAGGAGCGGGACGGGGCAGCCGGGGCCACCGGAGCCCGGGGACAGCGGGCCCGGCTGGAAAAGCGCCCGGCTGCGGCTCTCGAGGCTGTTTTGGGGCAGCTGTCGTGGAAATGGGGTCATGGGCAGCCCTGGGCTGGGACACCACACCTGGGCAGGTGTTTGCTTCTCAGGGCAGCGCTGAGCTGTCCAAAAGCCTCTGGAATGCGCTGAGCCTCCACTCCAAGCGGGGTTTGTGTGTTGTAGTGAGGAAGGAGCTGATGGCCGAGGCAGCTGCCGGAGAGAAGGAGCTCTCGGCGGAGGAGAAGGTGAGGGAGATGCTGCTCTCCCTGTCCTGAGGGGATCTACCAGGCTGTTTATAAACATAACCCTCCCAAAACCTCCCTGTGCTCAGTTTGGTGCCTGCTTTTATCTCCTCCAGGAGCAGGAGGAGGAAGGGGCAGCTGCTCCCTCTGTATCAGGGGTTTATTTCATCTGCCCCTTGAGCGGTGCAGTTGTGAGGAAAGACCAAAAGGAAAAGCAGCTCCGAGAAGCCATCCAGGCAGTGAGTGCTTCCCTTCAAACTCCTTCCTTTCCCTCTTCAAACTCCTTTTGTGCCATGGGTCCAGCAGTGACCTCGCCACCCCTCCACTCCTTCCTGCAAAATCTCCGCCAGGAGAATTTCACGTTACCTGTTAAATCATCTCCAGCCCAGCAAATGGGGAACAACTGAGCTGAGCTGGGGCCAGCTCCTCCCTGAGCTTCTCTCCCTCTCCCCAGTATTTCTCTGTGGACCCGGTGGCTGCTTCCATCATGGAGATCCACACCTTCAACCGGGACCGGGAGAAGGTGCGGCTGTGCGTGGAGACCATGGCCAAGTGAGTGTGACCGCTCATCCCTTCCCTGGTGGGTTTTCTTGCTCTGCTTCTGCCAAAGTCTTTTTTTTTTTTTGGAAGAAAACTGAACCCTTGAACCACCCAATTTGTCAGTTGGCCCCATGTCAGCGTCCTGGAGGATGTTGATCCCATTTGTTGAGTTTTGGGAGCTGCTGGGTGTTTGGTTTGACCACAAAGCATGGATATATTTTATTTACCCGGGTTTCTCATGTCTTTTACTCTGTGAGAAATACTGTGAGGTGTCTGTTGAAATACTGTGAGGTGTCTGTTTTCTCTCTGACCTTGGAGTGTCCTGCTTCGACCCAGGCAGTGCGTTCCTCTTCCTGCAGGTACCTGGATAACATCTATCTCCATCCAGAGGAGGAGAAATACCGGAAAATCAAACTGCAGAACAAGGTGTTCCAGGTGAGCTCAGACTCCTGCAGCTGCTCAGCCTTGGAAAGCCCTTGCTTGGAGCAAACTCCATCTAAATTCTGTCCTTTTCTTCCAGGAAAGGATAAGCTGCTTGGAAGGGACGCACAAATTTTTCCAGGCTGTCGGGTTTGAGACAAAAACACTGCCTGTTCCAGGACAAGGCAAGAGCTGCTGGTGGTGATGTGGAGTCAGGGCTTTGGGAGGTGCTGGGATGCTGGGGAGCTGCTCTGGTTGCTGACAGCTCCACAGAGCTCGTTACTCCAAGGCTGGAACAAAACCAGGAGCACATTCCTTGTCCAGACCTGACCCTTTCCCAGAGATGCTCGTCCCTGTGTCACTGCCCCGCAGACCGAGAGCCTCACGGCCCATCCTTGCGGTTGCAGAGGCCACGGAGGAGTTCTACGTGCTGAAGGAGGAGGTTCTGAGCAGGCTGGAGGAGCTGAAGGACCGCAAGGAGCAGCTGCTGAGCTCGGAGCCCGTGCGGGCGCAGCTGCACCGGCAGCTCACGGTGTTCCAGCCGTCGGCCGCGGCCGCGCGCTTCGAGCTGCCCCACGACTTCTTCAACCTCAGTGCGGAGGAGCTCCGCAGGGAGCAGCGGCTCCGGTGAGCGGCGGGGCCAGGGGACACCGGCCAGGAGCTGGTGGCTGTCCTGGGGCCTACAGGGGAGTCTCCCCTTAGGACGGAGGCGGTGGAGAAGGCGGCGATGCTGAGGACCAGGGCCATGCGCGAGAAGGAGGAGCAGAGGGAGATGAGGAGGTACAACTACACCCTGCTGCGGGTGCGCTTTCCCGATGGATACATCCTCCAAGGTAAAACAGACCCCTCACCTTGCCTTGGGGCACCTCCAGAAGCTGCGGGGGGCAGGTGTGATGTGAGGAACTGGGTGACAGGAGGTGCTGGGTTCAGCTGGTGGAATAAATCACCCCAAAACCACGGTGGGGTAACGTTTCTCCGTGAACTCTTCCCATCTCCAAACCCTCCCCCTGCTCAGGGCTGGGATTTTGAGGCAGGATTGGACAGAGAGGGAAGAGTCTCAAGGCATCATTAATTAAAGTCTGCTCTTCCCAGGCCTCTGGAAACAAGCTGGACTCATTAGATCGGTGTGTGACAGCAGCCAGCGTGAGGCTGCCCGTGTGATGTCAGACTGTACAACAGCATAAATCCTCTTCAGATTTTCCACTGGAACTCTGGAAATCATTTCAGGCTTTCCCAGCTCTTTGTTACAGGCTGGCAGGGGCTCCCAACAATTGACTATTTTTCTTTGGGGATTCTGCTTTTATAGTTTTCAGTTAAATCAGGCTGGCTGTGTGTCAGGGAAGTCGTTGATCGAGTCAGCATCAGTAGGTGAAGCCCCATGGAACCGACCACAAAAGGTTAGATTTTGGTAAATGCCAGACTCTCTCACCTTGTTTTCTCATGGCAGGGACTTTTTATGCCCGAGAATCAGTATCTGTGCTCTATGACTTTGTGAGGGAAGCGCTCAGAGATGACTGGCTGCCCTTTGAGCTGCTGGGACCCGGAGGTCTCAAACTGACTGACGAGAACTTGGCCTTCAATGAATGTGGGTTGGTGAGTGAAAGAAATCCCAGAGCATCTTGAGGCTGTCAGAGACTTGTGCTGCTCAGAGCTGGGGGAGGAGTTTGTGTCCTTTCAGAGCCCCAGGTTGTGCTCTGGCCCCTCGTTTTGAGCACAGTCACTGCCTGGGGGCCTCGAGGTGTGGAGGGAGCACAGGGCTCTCCCTCCTGGAGCAGAGCAGCTGCCAGGGGCTGGGGAGGAGGGGAGGCAGCGATGGGGAGGGAGGGCACGAAGAGAAAACCCCAATTGGCATCCCCTGAAGGAGCTGCTTGCAGAATCCAACCTTGTTCCTTGCAGCTGGAGCAGCTGCAGCTCTGAACACACCCAGGCCAAGGGCAACAGAGCAGCCGTGGCTGCCCCAGCCCTGGCACTGCCCAAGGCCGGGATGCGGCGACCTGGGGCAGCGGGAGGAGTCCCTGCCCCGGGCAGGGGTGGGACTGGACGGGTTTAGGATTCCTGGCTGTGGTCAGTAACCTGCCTGTCCTGCCAGGTGCCCTCGGCCCTGCTGAGCCTGGCGTGGGACGCCGCGGTCATGGCTGATGTGGAGGCGGCGGCGGAGGAGCAGCGCAGCCCCCTCAGGCCCGAGCTGCTGGCCCGGGCCCAGAGCCTCTCCTGAAATAAAGGGCCCTGCCTCCCGTGCTGCTGCCTTTACTCGTCCCTCCTTTCCCAGGACTGCTGGAGCTCCCCGAGCTCGGAGCTGGATTTGGTTTGGCTCTGCGGAGGGGCTGGAGCTCGCTGTCCCCGCGGCAGCCACAGAGCCGAGGGGGTCCCGGCTGCTCCCGGGGGCTGCGGGCACCAGAGCGGGGAAGGGGCTGCAGAGGTGATCCCGAGGAGCTGCTGGAGCAGGGAGCTGGAGCAGGCGAGGAGCTGCTGGAGCAGGGAGCTGGAGCAGGAGCTGGAACAGGGAACTGGAACAGGGAGCTGGAACAGGGAGCTGGAGCAGGGAACCTGGAGCAGGGAACCTGGAGCTGGGAACTGGAACAGGGAGCTGGAGCAGGGAACCTGGAGCAGGGAACTGGAGCTGGAGCAGGGAACCTGGAGCTGGGAGCAGGAGGAGGGAGCTGGAGCAGGGATCAGGAGCAGGGAACCTGGAGCAGGGAACCTGGAGCAGAGATCTGGAGCTGGAGCAGGGATCAGGAGCAGAGATCTGGAGCAGGAGCAGGGAGCTGGAGGAGGGAGCTGGAGGAGGGAGCTGGAGCAGGGAACCCGGAGCAGGAACCTGGAGCAGGGAACCTGGAGCAGGAGCAGGGAGCTGGAGCAGGGAACCCGGAGCAGGAACCTGGAGCAGGGATTGGGGCTGTGGGGCTGCAGACCCAGCCTGAGCCCGGCTCTGGGGCTGATTCAGAACTCAGCTTCCCCTCCTGTGTGCACTGTGACTCTGCTGGAGAGCAGCTCTTGGGAGAAAACTCAGTGTGATCAAATGGAATTGGATTTATTCAAGGACTCAGCTCTGAGCCCAGCTGTTTGGGTTGTGTTGATGTTGTAGGTTTGAGATGCCAAACCAGTCTGTGCTGGGGCTGGCACTGGTGTGACTGGGAGCAGAGACTGATTATCACCTGGTGCTGATAACAGACAATCTTTTAAAGAAATAATTCATAACTCTGCAGTCACACAAAGCTGAAAGCCCCAGCAAGTTTCTCTGTGCAGCACCAAGGCTGATGCCAGCCCAGTCCTTTAAAACCTCAACCCAACTTTTCCTGTGGGACAGAGCCCGGCTCTGCTGGGGCCAGGACACAGAACCCAGCCCTGGCCTGCCCCAAAATCAGAGAAACATTTACATTTTCCAAAGGTAAACCCTGCTGCTGTTCTCTGGAGCAAGTAAGACCACAAACAGGATGGTACAAGAGCATAAATTCATATATAATTGTACATCATTTATACCCAAGGCCACGCTGTACAACATTATGAACAGTCATTCCCCAGTGGCATCACAATAAGCTTATTCCAAAATCCCTCAGCTACTTTTAGAGATAACTTAGATACCTTCCATTACAAAGAAGTATCAAAATTTCAATAATGCTTTATTAAGGACAGATTAATATGCAGTATTTAAAAAAAAAAAAAGCTAAAAAGCTAAAACTAAAAATTCAAGCTTCCATCTGGTCTGAAGCAGAACAAAGTGCTGTCTTCTCTTTACAAGAAATGTGGAATACTTTCAAGTATCTTGGTCAAAGATACACAATGTTTAAAATCTTCTAGCTCATTCTACATACATACAGAGGAGTTAGTAGGCATTTAAGTCTCAAATTGTATTAGGTGGGCTGACCACGCTGCTGTCCTGCTCAGCAGCTCTGGTGCCACTGGATTCTGCAGCTGTAGAACCTGCAAAGGAGAGAATGTGTTGGGTTTGTTTTTATAAATATCCTCATTAATCCAGTAGAATTTGACTGCTTTATGTTTTATCTGTGTTAGCTTCCTGCATCTGTTGTGAGTCTCCTTTTCAACACTATTTAAAAACTGGTTTTAATACTGGCTTCGTATTTAATATCACCAATCCAGAATAAAAAAAATAATCACTTTTCAACCATAAAAAGGATTTTCATAATCTTTTCAGTGCTCTGGAGTCAGGCAGAGCCAAACAAACGGAGCTGTGTGTGTGTCAGCAGAGCCTGAGGGAGGGAAGCTGCTCGGTGGCACCCTCAGAACAAGAGGTGACAAACCTGAGGCGAGGTTTCAGCTCACAGCCTGGTAATCAGCAAAAGCAGCTTAAGATTAAAGCCAGGCTTCATGTCAAGCAGTGCCACTGTCTGCTCTGGGAGGTGAGAGGAGCTCAGAGAGGAAGGAGAGCCCAGATAATGCCTGGAACGGGTCAAACACTACAGAATTTCTGTGCTGGAGCCCTTATCTGCCAGAGGAGCTGCCCAGCACAAACCCACTTTGCTCAGAGCTGCATTGTGAGCAGGAAGAAAGAGCCCAGAGCTTTGGGAAGCGCAGCACGTGCCTGCAGGCAGCTCATTGATCTGGGGAAGCACGTCCAGAAGCTGTGGGAGATGAAAGGAGCTGCTCCACATCCCGGTCCCCGCAGCACAGGGGCTTTGAAGCCGTTTCCAGGGGATAACTGGGACACAAACTCAGACTCTGGAGCACAGCAGCAGCCAGGCTGCTCCTCAGGTTATCCCCTTCACACAATCTGCAGCTCCCAGGAGGCACCAGAGGGGTGAAAAGGCAGAGCTGGCAGCCCTGAAGGGCTCTGCACGCCCCAGAGAGCAGAGATATTTACAGTAATTCACCGGTGCAGCTCACTTGTGCTGCCAGAAACGGGCAGGGAACGCTGGCAGCCACGAGCTGGGTGCCACTGAGGCAATGGGAGGGCAGAGAGGGCAGGAGCAGCTCAGAGGAGCCCAGAAATAGCAAAGCAGCATCTTTAAAAAAGCCTAAAAAGCAGGAGTTTCTAGAATAAAGTATCTGTAGAAAGAAAAGCTGAAGGAATGGTGAGAGAGGGGCAGAAAGCCCCAGGCCCAGCCCACGCAGTTGCTGCTCCTTGGGGCAGTGTCTGCAGAGAGCCTGGCGCCCACTTCCCACCTTTTGCTGGCTGTACATCCACAATCATGCAGTCGTCATCTTCCTCATCCTCCTCCGTGTCTGCCTGAAAGCCGTCCATCTCCGCAGCCTGCAGGGACACAACAGCAGCAGCTCAGAGTCTGCTGGGCAGTTTGGGCACGTCTGGGGCAGGGAAAGCTGTGACCCCCAGCCCCAGGAGCCCCTGGCTCGTGCCACATCTGCAGTGCACAGGTGGAGGGAGAGGCCGAGCTGCTGCTCCAGGATCCCTCCCTGTTCCACACCGTGCGGCTTCAGGGAAATCTGACTCGCTGCAGTTGTGGAAGGAACTCTCTCCCCTCTCTGTTAATTAATTTCACAGGATCACAGGCTCATAAAGCTCAGTGAGCCCCCAGCAGTGCCCAGCCCAGCACTGCCCGTGTCCCCAAGTGCCACATCCCTGCAGGGAGGGGACTCCACCCTGCCCTGGGCCGTCCTTTGGGTGAAGAAATGTTCCCTCAGTGTCCAACCAAACCTGCTCTGGTGCAGTGTCAGGCTGTTCCCTCTCATCCTGGTGTCCCCTCCCAGCTGTTCCCTCTCGTCCTGGTGTCCCCTCCCAGCTGTCCCCTCCTGCCAGGGAGTTCTGCACAGCCCCAAATCCCCCCTGAGCCTCCTCTGACCCCCCTGGACGCTCTCTCCCTCCTCAGGATGGAGAATTACTGTTGTCTGTCAAGTCTGGGCCTTGTTCTCTCCTGTCTCCTCCTCCTCTTTGCCCATCAGTTTTTACTCAGGGACTGGTGGCAGTTCAGGTTTCCTGCCATGGGAAAAGCCCAAATTCCCTGTTTTGAACTGAGAGCACACAACACAATTTGTGACACAACCTGAGGTTGCCCAGCTGTGAGGGTCTGTTGAGTTGTTTGTTTCCCCTTCAGCAGGACCTGGAATGAAAATCCCAGTCCCCATCTCCTAAAAACTGTTCCAAGCCAAGAGATTTTCAATTTCCATCTCCCAATAAAGCCCCAGTTCTCAGATGAAATCCCTCCCACACGTGGGCAGGTGCTGCCCACTTGAGCACCACGTTTTTCTCTCCACAGCTTATGTAAGAGCACCTTTACTCACACGAGCCCCAAGAAACACAAGTGGGAACGTGGCAGCTGTGCCCACTCCCCACGCTCCAGCCTGGCCTGGCTGCGAGCTCAGCACCTGAGCCAGCAGGAATGAACCTCTGCTCGGAGCTGCACCTCCCCAGCACAGCTCTGACAGGCTTTGAAGCATTCAGGCTGCTGATGTAATTCTCCTAAAAGTCTTTGTTTTGCTATTTCTGCTCCCTTATAAGCTGAATTTCCAGTGGGTGCCAAGCAGAGACTTTTATCTCTGCCTTTATTTAGTGTACAAGAAAAAACCCAAGCAGATGGAGTTTGGGGGCTGAACAGCTTCTCACAAGTCTCTGATCTCTATCAATACCTGAATGCTGAGCTTTTTCAGTAGAAAAGCCAAAAAAGCCAAGAATAAATTGGGAAGGCAAAGCATAAAAAGCATCAAAAGCCTCATCTGTGGTCTGTGGGAGGGGGTGGAACGAGATGAGCTTTGAGGTCCCTCCCAACCCAAACCATTCTGGGGCTCTTTCTGAACCTGGTGCTCAGGGAAGGAGGAATAAATCCACTGGCAGGGATTTCAAACCCTGATAACCCCAAGCTCCAGCCCCTAAAGCCTCAAGTGAGCACCCCGAGCTTTGTGGGTGCCTGAAGGGGCCAAGAGGAGACACAGAGAGAGACTGGGGACCAGGGAATGCTCCCAGGGCAGGGCTGGATGGGATATGGGGAGGAACTCCTCCCTGTGAGGGAGGTGAGGGGCTGGGCTGGAATTCCCAGAGCAGCACTCCCACATCCCTGGCAGTGTCCAGGGCCGGGCTGGGGCAGCCTGGGACAGTGGGAGGTGTCCCTGCCCGTTCTGCAATTCCATGATCCCATTTTTCACTCATGATTAGGCTCCAGCACTACCTGTGGTTGCCCTGAAAAGCAGAAGCAACAACAGGAAAACCACAACACAGCTCCCAAGCAGCAACCACTGCAATTCCATCTCATTTCGTCCCTATGAATTACTGTATTTTTAAAGCAGCTCTGGAAACTCAGCTTTATGTGTGTCAGGATGAGCTGGAGCCTTTACAGACTGCTCTGGGCTGAGCTGCAGCACTTGGGAACCACATTTAATCCGTTCACATGCAACTGCTCTAAGTCATCAGCTCGGGCTGTACATCTGGCAGCCACAGGCACACATAAAACCTGCACACAAATTACACACAGCTGTAAAACCAAGGCCAAGCAGCCTCTCAAACTATTCACAGCTTGGATGCAATCACTGCCAAATAGCAGAGAATGGAAGAGCAGCAGGAGAGCAACGTTTCAAATGGAACAGAGAGTCCAAGCTGCAGGCACACAAAAGAAACCCATCTCTTTAGTCCCATCATTTCACTTCTTTCCCCATAAAAAAGGGGCTGGTGGTGTTGCAGGCCGGGCCTGTGGCTACCAGGCCACAGCACATGTGCCACCAGCCCAGGGTGCCACCAGCCCAGGGCGCCACCAGCCCAGGGTGCCACCAGCCCAGGGTGCCACCAGCCCAGGGTGCCACCAGCCCAAGCCACGGGGCACACTCAGCACACCAGGAGCTCACCTGCTCAGCATCCCGGGGTCTCTTCATGAACTTGGTGATGGACATGCTGGCCATGGCCTTCCTCTTGGCTGCGGGGGGCGTGTGCTGCGGGGCGGGCGCGGCGGGCACGGCGCTGCCGTCGTCCCTGCCCGCGCAGGGCACCTGCGTGACGTAGCTCCAGCGGCACGGCACCGGGAGCCGCTCGTGCCCAAAGCTGCGCAGCACCTCGGCGTGCACGTACCAGCACATCCTGAACTCGGGCCTCTTCTCGTACACGGAGTTCTCCGAGATGATCCTCTTCAGCCTGGCCTTGGAGGGGACCCCGCCGTCCTCCCCGGCCGGGGGCTGCCCCGGCGGGGGGCTCCCGTCGCCGGCCTCGGCCCCGTCGCTGAAGCGTCCCTGGCGGCAGCACTCCTGGAACTCCTGGATGATCACCTTGCTCCCGTGCACGTTCCCGTGCAGCAGCGGCAGGAGCTGGCCGAGGACTGCGGGGAAAGGGTTAAAGGGGAAAACAGCAGGGGTGATTTCAGAGCTGGGGCTGCCCCGTCCCTGGAAGGCTCCAAGGCCAGGCTGCAGCGGGACTGGAGCAAGTGAAGGGGTCCCTGCCCATGGCCAAAACTGGATGGGCTTTAAGGTCCCTCCCAGCCCAAAGCACTCTGGGATTCCAGGATTGTAACAGCAGCTGAATTTGATGCACAAAACTCACTCTCCATAATAACAACACCCTGGAGTGAAACCCTCACCCCCTGTTTGGCCTTCATGTGAGTTATTCACGTCCTTGTGAGCAGCAAAAGCCCAGGACAGGAACCCAGCACAGAAACCAAACCCTCTCCCCCAGACAATAAACAGGCTCCAGCCCATCCTAAATCAGAGCCTGCTCAAGTCTGGTTGGTTTTATTTCCTAGATTGCCCAGAGCAAGACTTTCTGGAGAGGCACTGCCAGAAAACTCCTTTCCAAGAGCTCTGAGAGATTCCTGGGATTCCAGACTTGTCAGAAACATTGTGAATTCAGCACTCAGTAATCCCCCTACTCCCTGCAAAGCAGAGTACAACACTCTGCAAGTACTCTTCAGCCCTTCAGCTCTTACTTTGCTGATCTTTTGCCCTTTTCTTGCTGCATTTCTGTGTCTGCTGCTCTTCCTCTGGCCCAGGTGGCTCCAGGACACAGGCTGTGAACTGTTGGAGCACCTTCAGGTCCGTGTTGGTGCTGCTGTCCTCTGCTGCCCTTTCCCAGACGCAGCCGATCTTCACGGGCTGCAGGACGTGGAGCCTCTTCCCCTTGGCTATCAGCTCATCCCACTCCTTGGCTTTCAGTTTCTGACGAACCTTCTGGTTCTCAGGGTCACACTCCTGCAGCCACAGGGGACAAAGGACTCATTGCACCCACGCCAGTTAAAAACACAAAAGAGCTTTTTAAACCCAGCTTTTCCTGCTGTTCCCCGAGCCACACAGGGCTCCTGAAGCGTGCAGGCCTGAGGGGGCCCAGCCCTGTGTGCTCCCCTCCCCTGCCAATATTGACATTCCACACTTGACTGGAACTCAGGGACACCCTCACCTCTGTCACACCTTCATCTTCAGATAGGTACCCATGGGGTACAAAAAACCCATCGTCCTCGTCTTCATCCTCTCCCTCCTCCTCATCATCCTGCACACAAATGGATTACAGGTTACACTGCTGACTGCAAACGGTTCCTGATGGTTTCAGCATGCAGGATCCTCACCTCTTCACTATGGGAGAGACTTTCCCCTGGCTCCTCCTCTTCCCACTCTTCATCACTGTCTACTTCATAGTCCAGCAGTTTCTGCAAGAGATGCCAAGAACCGTCTGTCCCTCACTGGAGAGCACAGCCCCAGCCCAGCCCGGGGTCTCAGAGCTGAGGGAACAAAGTGCCTCAGCAAGCCCAGGCAGGCAGAGGACTTGGCCAGGCACATTCTCTGCCAGGGCACAAAGAGGGGGACAGAACACAGCAGGTGCTTACGGTGTCCTTGGACCATGGATTCCTGGCACGGATCAGGGCGGTTCTCTTGTTCCAGGTGCCCCAGTAGGCAGGGCGGTGATTCTCACTGAACTGCAGGAGCTTCATCCTGCCAAACTTCTCCCTCTCAGGAACAGCGTCTGCCTGGCAGCTCTCCACCACCACCACGTCACTGCAGCACAGAGAAGGTGGCTCAGGCCCTGGAGAACAGCTCCAGCCTTCCCTCCTCTCCAGTGTCCATCACCCCCTCAAACCCTCCTCAGTTTGTTTTACACACAGAAGCCAAGCCCCCAAGTGCAGACTGACCTGTTCACACTGTCATTGCTGTCACTGACCAAAGTGGGCCCAGATTTTCGTGGTTTACGACATTTTAGATCCCTCAAGAAGGAACCGTCGCCGTTCTGGGCATGCAGGAGCTTATCCAGCTGTTCCAGGTAGTCTGGATCCAGGGAAACGCGGCTGAGCGGGGCTAAGACCATGTTCTCCTTAATTTCAAAAGGAGCAAACTTCCCACAGGAGCCAGCAAGGGTCTGAAACATCAAGTGAGCGATGTCAGGGCTTGGACACCGAGGAGCTGCAGCACCCACAATGCCAGAAACACCTGCTGCTGAGGTGTGGTCTGGGATTTGGGTTAACTGAAGATTTAGGTTAAGCCCTTCCTGTCCAAGACTGCAGCAGATCTTCCAGGCAATGCAGAAGACAGAGCTGAGATTCGCTAAACCAACCACAAATGTGTCCTGCAGTCTCTGCTCTGGCCTTTTTCTTACAATCCTTTACGCTTTTGAGAGCAGGAAATTAAGAAAGAACAATGTTTTGACCACCTAAGGGGCAGCTGAGGAGGAAATGAGGGCATTTGTTAGGAACAGCAATCCCTCACCTTGGGGGCTTGTGGAGTCTTTGGTTTCTGGAAGAACCTGGTGATCTCTGCTTTCTGTGCATTGATGCGCTGAAATGAGAACCCAAATGTCAACACAGAGACAGAAGAAAGCTCTGGAATCCAAGGTGAGCTCATGCATGACTCAGCTTCAAAGCAAAGTTCAGGCAGTCACCAGCTGCTGTGACTCAACAGGAGCACTCCTTGTGCCCCCTGACACAAGCAGGGCTCCAGAGCCGCTGCCAGGGCAGGGTTCACTTGTGGGCATTCAGAAGCACACACAGAAGTCGTTGGAGAGGGTAAAAGCAAAGGAACCAGCAGGAGTGAAAGCAACAGGTAAAAATCCGGAGCAGCAGCGCCAGCAGGTCACGGGGCTGCCTCCCAAAGGGGTCTGCTCCACCCCAAAGGGGTCTGCTGAATCCCAAAAGGGGTCTGCTGAATCCCAAAAGGGGTCTGCTCCACCCCAAAGGGGGTCTGCCCCACCCCAAAGGGGGTCTGCTGAATCCCAAAAGGGGTCTGCTGAATCCCAAAAGGGGTCTGCTGAATCCCAAAAGGGGTCTGCTGAATCCCAAAAGGGGTCTGCCCCACCCCAAAAGGGGTCTGCCCCATCCCAAAAGGGGTCTGCCCCATCCCAAAGGGGGTCTGCCCCACCCCAAAGGGGGTCTGCTCCACCCCAAAGGGGGTCTGCTCCACCCCAAAGGGGTCTGCCCCACCCCAAAAGGGGTCTGCCCCATCCCAAAGGGGTCTGCTCCACCCCAAAGGGGTCTGCTCCACCCCAAAGGGGATCCCAAAGGGGTCTGCTGCCTCCCAAAGGGGTCTGCCCCACCCCAAAAGGGGTCTGCCCCACCCCAAAAGGGGTCTGCCCCGTCCCAAAAGGGGTCTGCCCCGTCCCAAAAGGGGTCTGCCCCGTCCCAAAAGGGGTCTGCCCCGTCCCAAAAGGGGTCTGCCCCGTCCCAGCTGGCACCCCCATCTCACCCCAGAAAGAATTCAGAGACAAGCCAGGGAAAGCCTTTTTTACCTTTTCTTCCTCCTTTAACCGTTTCTCCTCTTCTTTCTTTCTCTTCTCCTCAAGTTTTGCCCTTGAAAACAAAGTTCATGTGAATTGTCACCTCCAGGAAGGGTTTATTTGCACTGAGGAAGAGCTGGGAAGCCCCAGACCCCACCACGAGGATCATCTGCCAGCCCAGCCAAGAACCACCCTGGTTAAGTGTAGAGCAGGCTTTGTTCATTTGCTCTAGAGCAAATATTGACCCATTTTAGCCACAAAGTTAACAGGCTGCCTCGAGTTCCCCTCCAGACAGGGAAATTTCAATTACCAGGTCACGGGTGACTGCAACAAAGAGGCCCAGAGCCTGCCAGGAGGGGCAGCAGGACAGCAGAGGCACTGCTGGACAGGGACACAGAGCCCCTGGAGCATTCCAGAGCCAGCCCTGAGCCCAGGCCCGTGCTGCTGGAGCAGGGCAGCCTCAGGGACAGGGAGAGGTGGGGATGGGAAGAGCACAGGGTCCCCAGGAGCCCAGGCACTCACTCCAAGGCCTCCTGCCTCTCCTTGCGCTTCTCCTCCTTCACTCGCAGCTTCTCAGCTTTCTCCTTCTCTTCCTTTTCTTTCTTTTCCCTCCTTTCTCTCTCTTTCAACTCCTTCTCTTCCTCTTTCCTCTTCTTTGCCTCCTCCTTGGCTCGTTCTTTCGCAGCTTTTGCCTCTTCCTTCAGCCTCCCCTTCTCCTCCCTCTCTGCCTGCAGCTTCTGGAGCTTGTCTGCGCGCTCCTGGTCCTGGGGCACAAACGGGACACTCAAACGGGAACTGCGCCTTTGTGCCACCAAAATCAGCATTCCACCTCTGCAGGAGGAGCCTGGACCCACCCACAGCCCGACCTGCAGCACCACAAAACATCCTGCAACGGGAGGGACCCCTCATCCTGCCCGGGAAAGCAGCTGGGAGCACATCCACGGCTCCCTGGTGCCAGCTGAGCTGCCTCGTGCTGCCTCCCAGAAAGCTTTAATTATTCTTTTCCCTTTTGCAAAAAAAAAAAAAAAAAAAAAAGGTGTTTCCATTTCTCCAAGCAACAAAGAAAGCTTTGTATTGAGTCATCTTCATTGCCACTGTAGCATTATGGAAAATTAGATGGGAATTAAAAAATCGTAATTATTCCCTTATTTAATAGGAGATTTCAGATTCTTTCCAAAATATTTCCTCCTGAGCTAAGCTTTCATGCTGTGGTGTCACCACAGGGCTACAGTGGAGCTGATGTGACATCATAAACCCCCTGTCACAGAAACCAGAGCTGGATGATCCCTGGGGGTCCCTCCCAAGCTGGGACATTCCATGAGCCCTGGGAATAACCGGAGTCTCCAGACTCCTCATCCCTCCTCTCCAGACACCACCAGTGCCCTCAGCTCGTTCAGGGGGTGCTCTGGGAACAGTGGGGGGAAGATTTATCCCAAGTGTTGCCTTTTGTGGTGTTTCCTCCCAAAACAACTGCAATTCCCACCGTGGCTCTGCTGACACACAGGAGGAAAAGGTCAAATTAAAGAAAAAAGAGATTTTTCTGTGCTGCAGGCGCTGCTGATGTCACCAGGAAAGGAGGATCTGCCTGTGCCCAGACACTCCAACTCCTCCCTGGGTATTTTCAGTTTTCTTTTATTGATTTCACATCTCTCCTTGTCAACATCAAGGCTCCCTGAGCAGTGTCACAACACAAATAACTGCAGAAAGCCACCAACAGCCAAGTGGTGCCAATGGCAAGGAAACAACACTGTCAGCCTGAGTCATGGAATGTGCTGGGTGCTGGTGTGAAGCTGACAGCTCACTGGTGGCTCTAGTTCACTCTCAGCATCATTTTTAGCTTCCATTCTCCTCTCTCCCTCACATCCCCGCTATTTTTAACAGAGCTATAGAAGGGAAGAAAACAACAGATTGGGATTCTATATGGGGCACTGGGAAAAAGCAAGAAGCTTTACAGCTACAACTTACATAAAACACACGAGTTTATAAACAAGCCACTGAGAGACGCACAGCTCCTGAGCACAAACCTTCCCAGGTGCAGGAAAAACAACCCCAAAAAAGTCCATTTCACTGCTGGAAACCCCAGAGATCCTTCAGCCTCCTCTACATCCAGCGTTCCATGGCTGGCAGCAGAATCAGGGGGCAGAGTAAGGAGCTGCAGCCAAGCACACAGAACCTGGAGCTTGAGCATTCCCAGTGGTGGCATCCAGTGGTGACATTCTCTGGGAAGCCTCAGACTCGTTTCCCCCACTCTTAAATAAAAGTGTATTTATTAATACACACTCTCCTGGTGTATTAATAAAAACAGAACCTGCAATTTGGGGCTTAAACGTTTCCAATCTCTTCCCCAAGAGCCCCAAATGCAGCCACAGCTCTGCTCAGGAGCTTTGGAAAGAGCCAAGCACCTTGACTGCCTGCATTAAAGGTTCTTCCACACTCCTCAGGGTGAGGAAAAACGGCAAGAGAGGTGTTCCAGCTGGGCTGAGACAAAAGGCTGCTCAGGGGAGGTGTCAGGGAAATGCCTTACTCTTTGCAATCTCAGCTTCTCCTTCTCTGCTGAACTTCTGTGGAATTTCTGAGGTACCTGCAATTAGAAAATCAAGTTTTAGAGGAGATCCTGCTCCTCCCTCTCCAGCCTGAGCCACAGCAGGCTGTTCCTGCAGATCACACCCAGCCACTCCAAACCCCCCCAGAGCAGGGGATGAGGACACAGCTCGGGCATGTCCCATCTCCCCCCTCCCACCCCAGCCTGGATCCATCCCAGAAACCCTCACCTCACCCTGCCTGCATCAACAGACCCCTCTGGTGCCCTCAGCCCCACAGGAACGTTCTGGAAATGTCACCTGCACAGCACCATGGGGAGCTGCTCTCAACCAAAGTCAGTTTGGGTTTCTTTGGGGCTTTTTTGGCATCCACCTGTCTTGCTGTGACATTTAGCTGGAATTTCGTGAGTGCAAGGACTGTTTTCCACATTTTAACACTGTTTCTTCTTGCCATCACAGTCCACTTGATCTCCCACCAGTAACAGCCCACTGACCCTAAATTCCAAACCAGGGCACACTTCCCATTTAGCTTTTATTTATGGCGAGAAGAAAAAGGGGTTTTATGCTTAAGATTATTGTTGATAGACTGGTTAAAGGCCTAATTTATCAATCTTTCAGCACACTGTGACTTGATTTACTGGATCCCCCCCTCCTCCTCCTCCTGCCATTCACAGCATCACATTTAAACTGTGATTAACGGGCTAACACAGCCCAACTGCTTTATTTGCTATATTTATCTGATATAAAACAGGAGTTCTGCCAAGTGGAAGCTTCAGCTCCTCAGAGCTGTTTCCTCCCAGGAAAACAAACCTGCCAGGACTCGCAGCTGCACAGCTTGGGGTGCAGCCCCTCGTTTTGGGGAGCAGCACACACACAAATCCAGCCCCACTGGCAATACTGCATTACACCAGGAGTGCTTTCTGTTGTTCTGCTACGCTGCAAATGCTTCATGCCTGCTTGAGTGTGTCTGTTTATCTTAGAGGTGGAAGACTGGGAGTTTTCAGAGGAGGAATTGATCATTTGACTTGATAAACACAACAAAAGGACTGGGAGAACCATGCCCGTGGTGCTCCAGCCACCTGAGCAGGTGCTGCTGCCCTTGGAAGCTTCCCTGTCAAAACTGCCCCAAAAATCAGGGTGTTTGGGGGTGTCCTGCTGGAGCAGAGCTGCTAAACTGAAACTCAGGTGACCAAAAAGCCCCTCACTGAGAGCTTTTTCACAGAATCCCAGAATGCTTGGGGTTGGGAGGGACCTTAAAGCCCCTCCAGTGCCACGTTCCACCGTCCCAGGCTGCTCCAACCCCCACCAGCCTGGCCTTGGGCACCTCCAAAGCAGCCCCAGCTCCTCTGGGAAACCTGTGCCAGAGCTTTTCCACGGCAGCTGCAGGAACTGAGAGCTGGAAAAGCGTCTGCACTGGCGGTACTGGGGAAACAGGAACCACAGCAGCTTCCAGGAGGATGAACTGAGCTTGGGAAACAGCAACTGGAGCATAGACTGCTCTTGGATGCTGCAAAACACCAAGTCCCAAGTGGGCATTTCATTGAAGAACTGCAAACACAGCAGCAGCCAGAACCAGGGAAGATCAAATCCTTTAGCTGTAGGACTTAAAAGATTCCAAAGGGCAAGAACTCAGTAATTAATCACCACCACCTTCCCTACACTCCTCGTTGCCCCACTCATCGTGTTCCCCACGATCCCAGGAACCCAAACACTGCAGCACAGCAGCTTCCACCCCAGAGCAGAGCAGACCAACCTTCCTGGCAGGCGTGGAGGCAGCCAAAGGACTCGAGCTCCTCTTGGCCTCTGCCACGAGCTGCACGTCGGGCGAGCTCCCGGAGCTCAGCGAGGAGTGGCTCAGTCCCGAGTGTCCCTCGTGGGACGACTCCAGGGCCTCGTTCTCCGAGCCTGTGCCGCTGCTGTCCAGAGACACCACCTGGGGGGATTTCAGGCTCATGATGTCCTCCAGCAGCACCACGGGCACCTTCCCCTCAAAGAGCACATCCTTCAGTTCGCCCTGGGTCCCCTTCCTGCCTGCCACCGCCCTGGAGTGTGGCTGGATCCCAGCTCCTGGATCCTGCTCTGCCTTGGCTGCGGCTGCACAGGGCCCCTCAGTCTCCGTGGAGTCACCTGCTGGGCTGCTCTGTGAGGAATTCAGGCAGCTCAGCTGGTTCAGCTCTTTTCCTATCGTGGTGCCGCTGGTTACGGCAGCTCTGGAATCCTCATCCCCCTCGAGTCCGTGGCCAGAGCCCTTGGAGAGGTCAGGAACGTCCCCAGGGTCACTCGTGTCACCTCCTGGGTTTTTCTGGATAAAATGGCCCTTGGAGAGGTCAGGAAC
>NC_031797.1:4351677-4368437 GCF_001522545.3 Parus major | reverse complement strand
TCCCCAGGGTCACTCGTGTCACCTCCTGGGTTTTTCTGGATAAAATGGTCCAAGGGACCCTTCCCGTTCACAAGTTTTGGAGTCAAATTCCCATCAGAGCCCAGCTGGCAGTCGTTCTCCACATTGTCCAGGGAGGCACCCGAGCCATCCAGGGAGGGATCCTTGCTGGGAACAAAAGCACTTGGGGAGATCTTGACTTTTTTCACTTCTGAATCCAGATCGAGTTTTTCCTTTGGCACAGGATTGAGGCGCTTGAAGGGCAGCCGAGCTGCAAAAACAACACCAGGCTACTCAGTGACAGGAAATATCCAAGGATTTCATTCATTTTGAAGCATAAAATTGAGAAGAGCCACTTAGAGGTGGTTTAATCACAGCAGAGCCAATATATTTCAAAAAACCAGGTCTGAACTGCTGTTAATGTGTTAAAACTGAGCTGGGTGAGAGCCATTCCCTTACCTTGGACGAGCTTCCGTGGAGGAACAGCAGCTTTGTCTCTGCACTCCATGGCTACGGGAGAAAACAGCAAATCAACACCCGTGGATGTTCCCAAGGAGCCCAGCAGCTCTCCCAGGGCCGCTGAGGGAGGACAGAGGGTCCCCCTGACCCCCCCAGGCCAAAGGAGCTCCGAGCCGGCGGGTCCCGGCAGCCACAGTGTCCCCTCGCTGGGCTGGCCGGGAATGTTCCCAGGAGGCTGGGCCTGCACGCAGCGAGGTGTGAGGGGGAATTTCCCGGCTGGGAGGGGGGCAGGCCGTGGCACAGGTGCCCGGAGCAGCGGCGGCTGTCCCCGGCTCCCTGGCAGTGCCCAAGGCCGGGCCGGAGCCCTCAGGGTGTCCGTACCCGCGGCACGGCTGGAATGGGCTGCGATTTCAGATCCTTGCCCACCCAAACCGGTCTGTGACTCCGCGAGTGAGGCGGCAGGGCGGGCCCGGGCCCAGTCCCGGGGCGCGGCGGCAGCTCCGGCGCCTCCTTTGTTACCCCGGGCGGGCCCCGCGCACCCCGCGGCCCAACCGCCGCCGGAAACACCTCGCGCCCCGGCCGGGCCGCACCGCACCCCCAGCTCGGCCCTACCTGTGATGGCGGCCGGCGCGGCTGGCGGCGGTGCCGGGCGGCGGCGGCCGAACCGAGGCGGCCCGGCCCGCGCAGCCCCCGCCGCTCCCGGGCCCGGTCCCGCCCGGCCCGTCCCGCTCGTACTTGGCGGGAGCCGGGGCGACCCCGCGTCGCGCGGCGCTGATTGGCGGAGCGCTCCCCACGTGACCCGCCCAGCCACACTCCCCGCTGCGTCTCGCCTGCCGACTGGCTGCCGCGGCGGGCGCCGCTGATTGGCGGAGGCGCTGTCGGTCTGGCGCGCTGCGGGCGCTGATTGGGTGGCTTTATAGAGGGCCGGCGGGGCGCCGCTGGGTTCTTGTGCCTGGGCCCGAGGCCTACCCGCTCACCGGGCGGGAACGGGGCCGCAGCGGGCCGGTCCCGGGACCGGCCTGTCCGCAGCACGGGGCGGAGGGGGCGGAGCCAGTACTGCCGCGCCGCTACGGGCCTTGAGCCAACGCGCGAAATGGCGGCGGCGCCGGCGGCCAATTAGCGCCCGCCGCTGCGAGGCGCAGCCGCTGTCGCGAGGGACACTGGGAGCCGTAGTTTTCCATTGGAGCGTCTGTCATCCCATCTTCCTCCCAGGGCTATGGCGGGGGTCCCGGCCCGGTTGTCCCCGTGTCGCACACGCGGTCCGCTCCCTGCGGGCGGTGCTGGATCCCTCAGGACAAAGAGCCGGCTGCGCCACAGTCGGCTCCCAACATGCCCACCTGTCGCGACACAGCGATTCGCTCCGTCGCTCCGCGGCGGTTCCTCCGGGCCGGCAGGGGGCGCGCTGGCTCCGCGGGGCTCTCCGGCTGGGCCGCTCGGTGGTGGCGGCCGGGGGCGGGGCCGGGCGGCGGCGGAAGCGGCGGCGGGGACGGGCCGGGCTGGGACGGGCGGAGCGTCCTGAGGCTCCCGAGGCTCCCGCCGCCCCCGCAGCAGCTCCCGCCGCCCGCAGACCGGGCCCCCGCCGCCACCGGGCCAGGCACCGGCACCGGCACCATGTCGGTGGCGGGGCTGAAGAAGCAGTTCTACAAAGCGAGCCAGGTGAGACACCGGCACCCCGCGCCCGTTCCCGCCGCCGTTGGGCTCCGGGGAGGCCGCTCTTCCCTTACCGGTTCGGAGGAGCCGTCCCGGCCGCTGCTGCCCCGGCGGTGCCCGATCCCTGCCGTTATCCCCTCCCGGTGTCCCGGTGCGGAACCCGCCGGTTCCCCCGGTGTCCAGCCTGGCACCCCCCGCTATCCCGGGCTGCAGGCTCCCGGTGATCCCGGGGGGCCGTTTGGGGGTCCCGTTCTCCTGAGGGAGGGACGCGGGCAGGGGAAACTCCTCCGCCGGAGAACGGGCCCGGTGACACGGGGGGTCACGGCGGGGAACGGGGGTGATTCCCCTTCCCACAAACGGCACAAACCCTAACCCCGGCCCCGGTACAGCCGGGATGCGCCGGGATCCGGCGGCTCGGGAAGCTCCCGGTGCCTGCGGAGCAGCCGGGCAGGGCTGTGGGGCCCGAGGGGGAGCCCCGAGCACCGGGAAGGGACCGGGGACGGCCGGAGAAAGCTGCTCAGCCTCGGGAATTGCAGGCGGGATCGCGGAGTTTGTGTCCTTGGAGCTCTTCCCCCGAATTCCCCGTCCCTGGAAGCGCCCAAGGCCAGGCCGGACGGGGCTCGGAGCAGCCTGGGGTGGTGGAACTGGGATGGAATGGGGTGGAATGGGGATGGAATGGGGTGGAATTGGGATGGAATGGGGTGGAATGGGGATGGAATGGGATAGAATTGGGATGGAATTGAGATGGAATGAGGTGGAATTGGGATGGAATGGAATTGGGATGGAATTGGGATGGAATTGGGATGGAATTGGGATGGAATGGGATGGAATCTCTCAGGTCTCTTCCAACCCCAACCATTCCATCATTCCTTGTGGGAATCGGCCTCAAACAAGGTTCCTGAACACCTTTTCCCTCACCCTCCAGCGAGGGGTGGCCATTCCCAATCCCCCCGAGCAGAATTATCCTTCCCACCGCTTCATGTTAACAGCTGTAAGGGTTTTTTAATGCGTTTTGGGAAGGATTCAGGAATCACAAATCCCCCTCTGCTGCTGCTTTCCTGCCCCTGTTTTAAATTCCAGATAAATTTGGCACAGATCGTGTTTTCCATCACTGAGTTTAAACCCTTTCAGCTCATCCCACCCCTGCGTGCGACGTGTGTCTCCTTGGCTCTATTTCCCCAAATCCATTTTATTTACCCGGCAAAGCAAAATAACAAATTCCTGAAGTCATCCCCCACCCCCTTTCCCACTAAACCATGGTGGGGTGGTTTTTTTTCACAATTTCCACGGGGAAAGGTCGTGCTGGGAATTCGGTGTGGGAGGATTTTGCCAGCCTGGCTGTGCCATGGTGGTGTCAGGAGGTGAAAACCCCTCACTGACTCAGAACTAATGTGTTCCTAAGCCCAAAAATATCATTTTAAACCCCCCAATGAAACTGTTTTTTACAGGAATTACAAATTCTTCCAGGGACAGAGGTGTCCATGATTTAAGGATGCTCTGACTGGAAACTGGGAGTCACTGGTTCCAGTTTGGCCATTTTTTTGTCTCCTCCTTCCCTTTCTCCCCTTCTCCCGTTCCTTCCCTTTCCCCCCTCTGGTCCCACTCAGCCCTTGGCTGAAGGAGGGGAGGATTAGTTATTTTTTGGCTCCCTTCAAGCCATCAGACGCTGCCAAAGCCCAACATGTGGAAGATCTTTCCTAAAATGTTACGTTTTGTTCCACGTCTGTCGTTAATTGAAGGGAAACGGAGGCAGGAGCGGGGTCCGCAGGGACCCCGGGGGGTTTGGGATCCCTGTCTGGGATCCAGAGGGAGCAGGGCTTGGCTCGTGGGCCTCATCCATGTGATTCCTCCAAGCCCACGTCTCCCCTGGGTGAGGCAGCCGGGCGCCCACACGCGGGAGAGAACCCGGAGTATCCTGGAAAAAAAATGAATCCGAGTCGTGCTGGCAAATGCTGCGGATGGGGAACGGCTCCGAGTGCGTCCAGAACAGGTTCTGCCTGTTCACAGCAAACTGTTCTCTGAGAAAATAAAGCTGGAGAAAACATTCTGAGGAAGGGGGAGAAGCAGCAGCAGCAGCTTGGAGCTGGGAACAGGGTGGGAAGTCCCTGCCTGCCTGGTCCAAGGTTCCATCCAGCCGGGAATTCGCAGGGACCTTCTGGTGCAGAAACAGCTTCGTTTGCACCACTTGGGTTTTGTACAAACTGATGGAAATCCTAAAATCCTGCAAATCTTCCCAGGCAGTGGGCAGGACGGGCTGCTGTTCCAGGGAATCCCAGGGAATGCTGGGGGTGTCTCCAGGGACGGGGAGCAGCACGGCGGGGCTGGCTGATCCCGGGGATCCTGCCTGGATCCCGCTCACCTGGCAGCAGGAGCAGCCCAGGAGCTCTCTGGAATGCCAGGATTGCCGTGTGCTGCCCTTTCCAGAGCCCACAGCTGCTGGGGGTGCTGCCCACGGGTCACAGGAGGCCTTGGGCTGGAGGAGACCCCGGAGCTCATCTCCTTCCATGCCCTGGGAGTGTCCCAGGCCGGGCTGGACAGGGCTGGAGCTCCTGGGACAGGGGAAGTGTCCCTGCCTGGGATTAAAGTCCCTTCCAAGCCAGACCAGGCTGGGGCTCAGCCCTGGGCGCTGCTGTCATTCCAGACTGGATTAACGTGCTCCCAACGCCTGTGTGAGCTGAGCCTAAACCCTGCCAGGCCTGCCTGGGCTCAGGAGTTCGCGCTGGCCCAAGCCACAGCCCAGCCTCCTCCACATCCAGAGCCATTTTCCAGAAGGAGGGAAGGCAAGTGCTAATTAAAACTCAGCAGCCCGTGGCACACACGCATTTCCCTGAGTTTGATGACAGCTCCCAAGGCTTCCAGAGGTATTTTTGACCATAAATAGCCCCGTGCTCCCTGCCTGGCCTGGGATGTGCTGCAGGGGCTGCGGCTGGGCCCAGCAGGACCCGGCATTCCCGAGCTCCTGGGCCAGCAGGGAATGATTTCTGTGCGTGAGCTTCCCCCAGGAGCCGCCGTGGTGTGAGCAGTGTGACACTGAGGGGACAGCAGGGAGGGCACTTCCCCTTTGCTCCGGCCTTTGTGGTCACCGCTCTCGGTGCTGCTGAGCTGGGATTTCCTTCACTTCTCCTTGGGTTGGGATTTCCTTCTTCCCTCCTCAGCCGGGCTTCTCTCTGCGGTGACTTTGTGCTCTGCTTTCAAATGTGGGGTTTTTTCTTCCCTCTCTCAGATGAACCTTTCAAAAGCTCCTTTTTTCTGTTGTTCATTTGGGGTATTTTGATAATAAGTCAGCCCTGCTCCCTCTGGCCTGTCCAGGCTTCCTCTGGGATGCAGGAGGTGTCTTTGGGATGGTTGGGGCTGGAAGGGACCGTAAAGCTCATCCCATTCCATGGGCAGGGACACCTCCCACTGTCCCAGACTGCTCCGTTCCAGGGATGGGACAGCCACACCATCCTTGGGGAGCTGTGTCAGGCCTCAGCCCCCTGTGAGCGCGGAGGGGAGCGGGGAGTTCCTGTGGGAGGGGTTTGGCAGCGGCAGGCTCTAAGCTCCTTATCTGTACACGGGAATTTGGACTGGGAAAATGAGGGATTTTGCTGATTCCTGCCAGCCCAGAGCCTCCTGCCAACCTCTGTCCCACAGCACCCGATGTTTCTGTATTAACATTAACCTGGGCTGGGTTCCCCTGCAGCTCCTGGGTTTATCTTTCCACATTAATCTGCTCCTAAGGCTGGGGGAGGCTGGATTTGCTGGGGTGACATCCTCCAGCTCCGCTTCCAGCCAGGATCCATCCTGGAGCATCCTCCCCTGGCTCCCTGCAGCCCTGCTGGCACTGGGGGTGGCTGTTCTGCTGGTGTTTCTGTGGATCCACGGGGAAAAGGAGGCTCAGGGGAGTCTCCTTGCTCTCCACAGCTCCTGGAAGGGGGTAGGGCTCGGTCTGCCAGGGAACCGCTGACAGGAGCGGAGGAAACGGCCTCAGGGAGGCTGAAATTTGATATTAGTGCAAATTTTTTCCATGGAAAAGCTTGTCAGGCATTGGAAGAGGCTGTCCAGGGCAGTGGTGGAGTCCCCATCCCTGAAGTGTTCACAAGACACGTGGATGTGGCTCTTGGGGACACAGAGGTGAGCTCAGGGTCCCGCAGCTCTTTCCCAGCCTTACCCATTCCATGAGATGTGTGGCAGAGGCTGAGTGTCCCCAGAGCTCCTGGAGGCAGGGATGAGCTGCCAGTGCATCCCTTCAGGCCTGGCTGGTGCTGGCTGGACACTCACAGAGCTGCCTCTGCCACATCCAGGGGAAAAACTGCTATTTCCCTCTCCTTTTTCTGCGTGATTTGGCATCAAAACGCTGTCCCTGTGGCGGCTGGTTAATCATTGCTGGAGCTGAGCAGCCCCAGAACCCAGCAGCTTTCATTTTTCCAGGATTGTTTCTCTCCAGAGTTTCCTATAACTTGGTTTTTCCCCCCGTTTAAGGTTGTTTGTGCAGCCATTGGGAGACTCCTGGAAGGCTGAGGCTCAAACCAGAGCTGGGAAACTCCAGCTCTCCATATCCTGCTGCATTTGCTGCCCTGATGTCAGCCAGGGAAGCGTTCTCCTGCAGCTGGGGAATCTGGGATCAGGGCAGGATCCGTGACTCAGGCCTGGGGGGGCCGTGTGGATGCTGAATCCACGTCATCAGCCTGAAATCATGGATTTATCCAGCTGATTGCACAGGGGATGGTTCCTGGATGCAGCGGCAGGAAATCCTTCCTCCCCCTTTTCCCTGCCACTGCTTTCCTCCTGGGAAAGAGCAAAATGGGGATGAGCTCAGGCAGCCTGCCTTGTAAAAGCTGATTCATTTCTTTAGCACATTCTGGGGTTTTTTTTCCCTTCTTCCTCCTCTCCCCCATCGCTGCATTTGCCAGAGCCTTTTGCCAGGGCTCCCAGCCCCATCCCTGTGGGAATTCCGAGGGCTGCAGAACCCCAGTGCCAGAGCCCAGGCTGCCCCCGGGGATGGAGCTGGGATGTGAGGGGCTGGTCCTGCTGTGTCTGTCCCTCCCGGAGCAGGATGCTGGAAAGTCCAGGAATGAAATAAATCCCAAATCCTGAGGGTTTTGGCTGTGTAATTCCAGCTGGACTCATTGACATGGACACTCTCCCTGTTGGTGTTTCGGAGGGCTCTGAGGTCGCTGTCCCTGCTCCTCCCCATCCTCAGCTGCACGGATTAACCCAGCCTGGGATGTGATGTCTGGGGTGGGAGCAGGCAGGAGCCTGATCCTGTCTTTTCCTTGGATCTGCTCCCTCCGAGCTGTGCCACAGCCGTGTCCCAGCCTTCCTCCCTGGATCTGAGGGGAAAGATCCAGGTCCTGGGAATGCCCCACAGCATCCCAGAGCTTCCCTTCTCCTCAGCTGCTCCATGACAGCACTTTGTGCAGGATCCAGCCCAGCTTGGCCTCTCCCTGTCATTATAAAAGTGATAATTAATATTTTTTTCAGGTTTCCTTTTCCTGTTCCCCTCAGCCCCGTCCCTTCAGCCAGGAATCCCTTCCAGGAAAGGTTCCTGTGGCAGGAAAGGGCCTGGCCCAGGCTCAGGGACAAAGCTGGGGGTTCCTCTCCTGGTTTTGGGGCTGGGACTGCCCAGAGGTGCCCGAGGTCCTGCTCCTCTCCCTGTGGATGGAGAATCCATCAGGAGACTCTGGATTGCTCCTGCTTCCAAGAAAAGCCTTGTAACCCCCCTTCCAGCCCTGCCACCAATAGCTAATTAATAAAAGCACTCCTCTTAAAGCCACTGGGAATTTTAGGATCTCCTAATGCCTGGCTATTAATAAAGTTCATGGTACTGTCACTAATTAAATTGCCTTTCTGCTCCAAAGAAAGAAAAAGAGATGAGTTAAACATCTCCATAATGAAATTCTGTCTTTGAGACAGAAGGTTAAATTTGCATGATTAAAGCTTTAAAGGGCTTTTCCTAATTGAGAAAATGCTTCATAATTCATCCTAGAGCCTGAAAACCCGGCTGCACCCCCTGGCTGGGCCAGCCTTTATTCTCCAGTGATAATTTATTAACCACTTTCCCAACCAAATCTGGTTTGGCATCCCAGGATTAGCCACATTTAAACTTAATTTTGCCACTTTCATGATGAAAAAGGCAGAAAAAGGCTAAGCAATTCTCTACACCCGAAGCAAATCCACTGCAGGAGAAGGTGCTGGGTGTTTGTTTCCTTTCCCTGATTTTCTTCCCTGGCTTAGGAGCCGTCTTGTTCCCTGCTGACGTGTGTCTGTGGCTCTGGGGGAGCAGGGGCAGCACAAATCCGCAGTGCCAGATGTTGGAGGAGCTCCTGTGCCACTGAAGCTCCTCCTGACTGCGCTGGGGGAGCTCCAAAGGGCAGAGGCTCTGGGATAAAACATCATCCAAGCGTCGTCTCCTGGGATTTGTGGGCTGGCTCTGCCTGCAGGGCGGCAAGGCCACGGTGATGCCAAGTGCTGGGGGGGATTTTATCCCATTTCAGCCACTCCAAAATGAGTCTCAGTGTGCAGTGAGGGGAAAAATCGGGATTCAGCGGCGTCCTGGATGGGCTGGGAGCAGCCAGAGTCCCTGGGTGTGGGGAAGAGCTGTGGAGGAGCTGATGCACCAGTTTGATCCAGCTCCAGCCCTGGCAGCCTTAGGGGTGCTGGGGTCGCTCCTTCCCACTCTCCCTTCCCTTAGGATGCCGTGCCCTGCTCCGATAGCCACGGAGCTTTTCCTACAATTCAGAGGAGCAAGGAAAGCGTGTGTTTACAGTGTCCTCAGCCATTTCTGCCCCTTTGATGTCTGGGGGCCCGCTCCCGGTGTGGAACGTGCTCTGCACGGGGCTCTCCCGGCCGGGAACAGGAGTTTGCCTTCCTTTGGGGGGCCTTGGCTCTCTTTTGATCTCCCTGGTGGCTGTGGAGCCGTGTCCCAGCAGCTCTCTGTGTCCCAGCATCCTGCAGATCCAGAGGTTTTCTGTTCCCTGCTGTATCCTCGCTTTGGGTGATCCCAGCAGTGTCCTGCACCTCATGGAGCTGCTTTTCCTGCTCTTCACAGGGAGCAGAAATCCCTTCTGCTGCTTTGCTTTATTTTTTTTTTTTTGCAGCTTGGTGGTTTTTTTCCCCAGGGATTTGCAGGTGTCTTGCACCCTCCTTTCCCCCTTTTTCCCCTTGTTTTTTGGGGAATCCCTCGGAGCACCCTCCGAACGCTGAGCGCAGGACGAGGCTGCTGGCTGCTCCTGCAGGATTGCAGTTCCTGGGAGGCACTTTCAGCACTTGGCACTTTCCCATCCCACCTCAGGAGCAGCTCCAGAGCAGCTCCAGGTGTCCAGGGCTCGGATCCACTGAGGAAGGATGGCTCAGCAGCTCTGGACAAGGCAGGCTGTGATTCACTGCCACAGGACACGGGGAGGCTGTGCAGGAATCCTGCATGCAAGGCCAGAATTCCACGTTTGCCCTCAGTTTAGTGAACTTCCTCTCCATTGCTGAAGTCTCTGGGAGTGTGTGAGGGGAAATCAGTGCTGGGAGAGAGGAGCTGCTTCCTTACGTGTTTGTGTTTTCCCTGGAACTTGACCCAGTTCCATGATTCTTTTCCCCAGCTGAATGGAAATTGTGTCTGGTTTGGTTCAGAGCGTGTGAGAAGTAATAACAGGAGAAAACAGGATACAAATGGCTGTTGGGAGCTGCCCCCATCCCTCCAGCCAGAGCATTCCAAGAATCCTATGGAAACCCTCATCCTTTGGGATGAGTGTGCTCTGGGGACGGGGTCGTGCCCTTCAGCCCCTCAGTGTCCTGCTGGAGGAAGGAGCTGGCCCCATGAGCCTGGTGAGCAGGGCTGGCAGGCAGGGCTTGAGCTGTGCCCTGCAGCCCCGGAGAGGAGCAATTCCCACGGCCGGGAAGGAGCAGCTGCACTGCGGAGCATCCTCCCGGTGCCCTCGGCTGGGCTGCTGCTGAAATCCTGGGTTTGCCTTTAATTCCCGCTGTCCTGGTTCCTGCAGCCCATCTGCTGATGGAGATGAGTCACCCGATGCTGAGGAGGAGGAGGAGGAGGAGGAGGAGGAGGAGGGCTGGCAGGTGGCTCCTGGAGAGCCGCCTGCGCAGCTCTTCCCTGCGCTTTCCATAGGATAAGATTACGAGCCGAGGTCACTGGGAAGTTTTTCCTCCTGGGCCCAGGGAAGGGAAGGAGCTGTTCATTGTTCCAGGCTGACCTTCCTGCTCCAGATCGAGGAATTCCTGTGGCGCTGTGGGGAGGGGAGAGATCCTGCTCTCAGCTGCTGAGGGGGTGGGAAGCTCAGGGTGTTCCACGTTTTCCCTGCACACGTGTCTGGAGGCAGCCGAGCACCTCAAGTGCCTTGGCACGAGTCTGTTCCGAGCCAGAGAATCCAGGATTCCATCGTGGAGCTCATCCCTCGGCTGCGAGGCTCAGCCAGGACTGGCCTGTGGTGGGATGGGAATGGGAAAAGCGCAGGGAAGGAAGTGCAGGAGCAGGCTGAGGGTTGGGGAAATGCTCCTGGGAGCTGTTTCTCGGGAAGATCAGGCAGTGGAGTGTCCAGGTGCCCCAGGCAGGTGGGATCCATAGGGATGAAGCTGGGATGCAGCACAGGGTGTGCTCTGAGGGGCTGGAGCCCGACAGCTCCGGCTGCTCCTGATCCTCCTCCGGTTTGCCAGGAGGGGATGTGAGAATTCCCAGGATCACAGAGCGGTTTGGAAGGGATCTGAAGGTCATGGAGTCCCACCCTGCCATGGCAGGGACACCTTGGACTGTCCCAGGCTGCTCCAAGCCCCGTCCAACCTGGCCTTGAGCACTTCCAGGGATGGAGCAGCCTCTGGGAGCTTGGGAATGTGCCTCCCTCTTCCAAGGCTGGAGGTAATTGTTCCTCCCCTGCTCTGCACAATGAACACTGGGATCTGTTTTCTTCTCCTCAAAGTAGGTCAGGAGTTGCTCAGATCGGTGTGAGCTGTGCTCGGGGTGTGCCCAGCTCGCCCCAACCCGGGCTGCCTGCTGCTCTGGGAGATCAGGGCTGGGACCCCGGGATGAGCTGAGCCCAGCAGGGCCGGGATCCTGGGCCGGGATCCTGGGATGGGATCCTGGGATGGGATCCTGGGATGGGATCCTGGGCCGGGATCCTGGGCTGGGATCCTGGGATGGGATCCTGGGCCGGGATCCTGGGCTGGGATCCTGGGATGGGATCCTGGGCTGGGATCCTGGGATGGGATCTGGGATGGGATCTGGGCTGGGATCCTGGGCTGGGATCCCGGGATGGCCCAGGACACCTCCCAGGACCAGCTGGTTCTTCAGGGAGCCTCCGTGGCAGCAGAGCCGAGTGGGGCACTCCAGGAGAACCCCCAGGCTTTGCCAGGTGCTGCAGCTGGACTGGAGTGTTTTTCCAGGAGGTTCTGGGGTTTTTCCAGGAGGTTCTGGGGTTTTTCCAGGAGGTTCTGGGGTTTTTCCAGCACTGCCATTGCCAAGCCCCAGTGGCTGGAGCCCTTTGCTCTCTCGCCGGCTCTGCGGGACGCGGCGCTGGGACGATGGGGATGACCCAAAACGAAGCTGATTCCAGGGAGTCACGCCCTGCTGAGCTGGGGAGGTGCTGGTGGCTCTGTTTGGGTTTTACAGAGCATCCCACAGATCTGTGCTGTTGGGCAGGGCTGAAACTGGGCACCAGCGATCCCAGTTAACCCCGGCTTCCCTTAACTCCTTCTCCTCCGCGTCTGTGCCGAGCTTTGGGGCTTCAGAACATTCCCAGCCCCTTTTCCCGGGGTTTGTGGGCTGGCTTTTCCCCCTGGGCTGGGATGAGGGCAGAGCTGCTTCTCTGTTTGTTCATCTGCAGGTTTGTTTTTGTATTTCTTGAGGGCAACTTGCTGTTGGGAGGGTGGAGGGGAGGAAGAAGAAGGCTTTGATACCCCAGAGTCTGCAGGAATAAGGTTTTCAGTCGACTGTAGGGAACTGTTTTGATTGCAAGGATGGCAAATGTTTGATGTGTTATAAATAGGGCTGACTGCGATGGAAAAAAGAAAGCGAGTTTTAAAAAAAAACCCTGATTTTTTTTGGTTTCTCTTGGTGTGTTTTGCTTGTTTGAGGCTGAGGGAATTAGGGATAATTTTCCGTTTTAAAATATTTAAAGGCTGTGAGAGCAAAATATTAAAATGAGGTCTGTGAAATCCCGTGGGGAAGCTGGTGATGAGCAGAAAATAACACGGACTGAGGCTCCCTCATCCATGAGCTGGGCAGATGAGACCTTCAGGGTGGATGTGCTGGAATCTGCCCTTCTGCAGCTTTCGAGGAGCTCCTTGGCTGGGGAAGTTTGGCTGCTGGCACCTTCCCAGCTTTATCAGGGATTCTGCTGGTGCTGCAGCCTAAAAATCACCTTTTTTTCCCCCTCCACCTCTGCCCCACCTCTGCACCTGGAGTGATGCAGGAATTCCCCAGCTGTGCTCCCAAAATCTCTCCTGATCTCCCAGGCCCATCCCAGCCAAACTCCTGGGAGCGTCCACGCAGCATTCCCAGAGTTCTGGGAACTTCAGGGAATCATTTCAGGGCAGCTGCCAGGAGGATCCCTGTGCATCCCTCCTTCCCATGAACACCATCCCTGTTCCCCCTGGCTCATTCCAACAACGGCTCTTTCATTCCCAGCATCTTCCCCCACGCCGGGGCTGGGCACGGGGGGACGTCGGGATTGTTCCCATTCCCACGCTCCTGCCACGGAATCTGCAGGAATCTGGAGGGATCTGGAGGGATCTGGAGGAATCTGGAGGAATCTGAAGGAATCTGGAGGAATCTGAAGGAATCTGGAGGGACCTGGAGGATTCTGAAGGAATCTGGAGGGATCTGGAGGGATCTGGAGGATTCTGAAGGAATCTGAAGGATTCTGCAGGATTGTGAAGGATTCTGAAGGAACCTGAAGGATTCTGAAGGAATCTGGAGGGATCTGAAGGAATCTGGAGGATTCTGCAGGAATCTGGAGGAATCTGAAGGATTCTGAAGGGATCTGAAGGATTCTGAAGGGATCTGAAGGAACCTGGAGGAATCTGAAGGATTCTGAAGGAATCTGAATGAACCTGAAGCAATCTGAAGGATTCTGCAGGATTGTGAAGGATTCTGGAGGATTCTGCAGGAACCTGAAGGAATCTGGAGGATTCTGGAGGGATCTGGAGGAATCTGCAGGAATCCCCCGTGAGCTGCAGGGTGGAGCCGTGGCTGGAGCAGCCTTGGGGCCGTGTCCAGCCCCGTGGATCCGAGGATTCCTGGCTGGATGCCGAGCTCCGGGAACGCTCCCTGCACCCCAGGAATCCGAGGCACATTTGAGCTGTGTCTTGTTGAGTGAGGGATGAATTCCAGGGCCCTGTGGGTGGAATTGCAGGTGAAATGCCAGCGGGGAGCGGATTGGGTCGGCCGTGGCTGCAGCGCCCTGCGCCAATATTTGCTCTGGGAAGTGTTTGGCCGAAGGCTCCGGCTCTCCCAGGGTGAAGCCCTTGGATGTGTCCCTGTCCTGGATCCAGGGAGCCCAGACTCGTTCTGCTCTTCCACTCCCCAAGTGTTTGCTTTGCTTTTTAACCATTTCCGTGTCTGCTCGTGCTGTCCCTTCCCAGGCTGGCCTTGGGAGAGCTTGGATCCCAGCCAGGGGAGCAGGGATGTATCCCAGGCCTGCTCCTGGCTGCTCAGGAAATGGAAATGCAGAAGAATTGTCAGCACATCCTCCAAAAACCCCATAGCTGCTTCTTGGGGGAAGGGCTGCTGGAATCTGCAGTGCCAGCATTGCTCCAACTGCCTCCCCATTCCCTTGTGCAATGTATGGATAAACCCTTCCTTCCTTCCTTCCTTCCTTCCTTCCTTCCTTCCCTGGATCCTGGAGAGGTCAGTGCTTCCCAGAGGAAGGCAGGCACCTCCTCCCGCTCCTCCCCAGCCCCTGGGGCAGCACGATGGGGTGCACAATGTGGCACTTGGGAAATCTGGCTCCTGTGAGGCTCCAGGTTAAAGAAGGAGCCGGTGCTGGCTGCTCCAGGCTCACATCAGGGGGATCCGTGTTGGATTGTGTCCCTTCCTGAGGGTGTGGAGATGTGGGGATGGGGGGATGTGGGGATGGGGTCCCTCCTCCTTCCCTCCCGTGCTGACGCCTCCCACTTTAATTAGAGCCAGCAGGGAGAGAACCTCAATCTTATTATTCCCTCGCAGCAGGGCAGGAGCAGCAGCATTTCTTGGCCGTCAAAAGGAGGATTAAATTAGTCTGGAAATGAGGGGGTTTTGCCTCCTTTGCTTCTCTGGGCTCTCCAGAGGGTGTGGAGCCTCCGGAATCGCTGTGGTGATGGATTCTGCCAGCCTGGCACGCGGCCCCTGGAGCAGAGTGCTGGCAGGGGTTATTTACAGCTTCCCAGGCCACAAATCCAGGGAGAAAAGTGGGAATGGGACTGCTTGGGATGGCTGCACCCTGCCCAGGTGTGTCAGGGAACAGAGCAGGCTTCCAGAGGCGCCAGCTTGGTGGGAGGGATCCCGCTGTGGCTGTGGCATTCATGGCAGGGGACAGGGGACAGGGGACAGGGGACAGGGGACAGGGGTGGCAGCTGGGGCAGAGCTGTGCTGGAGAGCTTTCCTTCCTTCCCTCTCTCTTTTTCCTTTCCTTTCCTATCTCTTCTTCTCCCTTCCCTTCTCCTCCCCGTGGTTTGGTGTCTCCCAGGTGCTTCTGAACCTGGAGAATTCCCTAAAGGGGTCCCTCCTCCTCTTCCTCAGAAAACATCCAGCCCCATTTTGTATCCCCACGGGAGCAGCAGTGTTCCAGAGGAAGAAAGCCTCGATAAAAATCAAATGTTTGATGTTAGAGTAAACAAACCTGATTGTTCCTTCAGATCTGGAGTTTTCAGTACAAACAGGAGGAATCCTGGCAGTGGAACCCCGGGAGCCTGTGCCAGGTTTCCCAGACCACTTTGGATGTCTGGATGGGGAATTTGCTGTTGTTTGGGGAAAATAACCACTAATTGCTCCCCACAACTCCCTGACAGGAGGGTGGAGCCGGCTGGGGGTCGGGCTCTGCTCCCAGGGAACATCAGCACAAGAGGAAACGGCCTCAGGTTGTACCAGGGAAGGTTTAGATTGGAAATCAGGGGAATTTTGTTGATGGAAGGGTGGCCAGGCGCTGGCACAGCTGCCCAGAGCAGTGCTGGAGTCCCCACCTGAATGGACGTGGCACTCGGGGCGGGTTAGAGGTGGGCAAGGTCAGGTGTGGTGATCTTGGAGGTCTTTCCCAACCCCAGCGATTCCCTGATTCCAATCTGGGCCAGTTCCCACGTCCTGCACCCCCAGGCACTCCCTGCCCGGCTCCCTGGGCTGAGGGAGGGACCCTTTGGGTTCACGGCGGCTGCGGTCACCCTTGGGCAGCTCACGGTGTGCACTGCGGGCTGCAGCTGCTCCTGCACCGAGGGATCCCCTCAAAAACCTGCTGAGGCCTTGCCATAAATGAGCCCTGGCTTCCCAGCTTGCCAAACATCTCCTCTGACAAGGAATTCCAGCCCCTTGTCCCAGCTCCCGAGCCACTGCAGCGTTTCCAGCCCTGCTCCGTGCTGGCTGCCGGGAGCCGAGCGTGTGCATTCCCTGTTTACTTGGAATTTGCCGTGTGTGAAAATGAGTCCTTGGCTCCAAATGGAGCTGAGAGACGCTTGTGCTGCTCGTTTTCTCCAGCAGGCGTTGGAGCTGGAGCCGTGGGCTGGGATTTAGGGAGCTGAGGAGCTGCCGGTGGGTGAGGAGCATCCTGACTGAGCCGAGCTCTGGGGGATGTTTGGGGGTTTGCTGGGGTCTTTTTCAGGAGCTCTGGGCTGTTCCTGACGCCTCCTTTGTCTTGCAGGTGCTGTGTGGCCCATCCCTGTTCCCTTTCCAGGGAATTCCTCCATGAGGTGGGAGCTCAGTCAGAGCCTGACCCCCCTCCCTTGTCCTTTCTCCACAGCTGGTCAGCGAGAAGGTCGGAGGGGCCGAAGGGACCAAGTTAGACGATGACTTCAAGGAGATGGAAAAGGTGAGTGGGGAAGCAGAGCAATCCCCAGAATCACCCCATGGCTCCTGTGGGACTGGCTGGATCCCCGAGCTGATCCTCACTGGGCTCTCGTCTCTGCTGCAGAAAGTGGACCTGACCAGCAAGGCTGTGACAGAAGTGCTGACCAGAACCATAGAGTACCTCCAGCCCAACCCAGGTGAGGGCCTGGCGCTCCCCAGGGAAACAGGGAGCTGGGCAGGGAGACAGCTTTGGCTCAGTGGACATCTGGGGTCCCCTCTTGCCCTGAATGCAGGCTGCTGAGCAGGGACAGATGCAGCTTTGCCTCAGACCTAGAGAGGCCCTGAGGGGACCCGTTTTTCTGGGAATGTCCAGGAAAAGTGTTGTTTCTGGGCTGGGAAGGGGTGGCTGGCTCTGTCAGCCCTGCATCCTCCCAGCCAGCTGCTCCAGAGAGCGCTCCAGGGACCCTGGGAGGGCTGGGGAAACTCCTTTGGCCTCCCCTGGCCAAGCACTGCGGATCTATTTTTGCTTTGCCTCTTGGAAATAACCTTTTTTCATAGCGAGGGATATTTCTGGGGGATGGAGACAATGGAGCCTCCCAGCTTTGTGTGCAGCAAAGGGGGAAGGAAACCGGGCTGCCAGCAGGCAGGGGATGCAGGGAATGCAGAGCTGGCAGGGGATGCAGGGGATGCAGAGCTGGCAGGG